>NC_090021.1:135821314-136122282 GCF_037176765.1 Anolis sagrei | reverse complement strand
TATCCACAATAAGCATGGCTGTATTTCCAGTTATTGATCGGGTGCCTGACAAACCAGAAGAAGCAGTTGAAGATGGTGGCCTGCACTCAACTTCTGAACATGTGACGGAAAAAACCACAGTTACAACAACAAGCATCCCAGTATCCCACCACATTTCCACAGCCAGAATTTCAACCACCCAAACTCCTAGCACAGTAAAAATTTCTGAGCCTGAGGTCTACCATGATGTCCGCCACATACCCTTCCCTGATATAAACATACCTGCTTCCGATACTGAGCCTCCCAGTGAGAGAAGTCTGTATACCACCAGTCTACCTACAACATCATCTACTGTTCAGAAGGATATCTCTTCTCCGCCTGAAGAAATAGTACGATCTGATGATGGTTCGGGTGATGTGGTAAGAAATATTTACATTTCTAACTTGGGCATTGACCTATAGAATTATTTTTTTTAAAAAAGTAGATCTTGAATGCAGAACTAGATGGTATTTGTGAACTAGAGTAGAAGAAATCTGCATCTACCAGACTCCATAGCTGTGTCAAAGCATATGTCCATTGAGGCTAAGAGAGAAATATACATGATATCTTTGCCCTTGCTTCCAGGGAGATTTCGTATTTCCACAACTTGATGAAAACCCAGTACTAGAAGAAGAACCAGCACTAACTAATAGAGGAATTGATATACCAAAGGATGAAAAATCTGAAGCAGCTGCACAAGGAATATTGGACAGAAAAGAAGTTCTAGGAGGTATGTAAAATGAGGCTTTATATTTAACTCTACAAATTGTTGATGCATTTTCTTTGCGTATTTTGAGTTTGAACTGCCAGTTTGTTTTACGGCGTAACATAGATTGCCATATTATAATAAGGTTACAGCATAGGCTTGAGAAGCTCTTCTCTTACACCCTGAAAGTTGCTACAGGTAGTTGCAGGCAATAAAATTATGCAGTCTAACCAAAAAAAAAAACTTGGTGTCTTGGTTTTTAGGCTTGTTCTTGGGGTTATTTGGGGCACTGATTCAGCAAATTGCATTGGATAGATCACATCAGCTCTAGTTTCTTAGATATGGCTATTGTGGCTTTCTATGTACGAGCAGATGGTGTCTAGTTGATGGCATATGTTCTGTATCTCAAAACCTAGAGCTGACAGGAAAACGGGTGCCTTTTTTTTTTTTGAATCAGCAGGTCAAGTAGACACAGAAAAAGGGCTAACATTGGGAGGCACTAAAATGTGTATTGGCCAGTGGGCGCAAGTTGATGTTCTGAGTATGGTTTCTAAAATGAAGGAACATCTCCCAGGTGTTATTTATTTATTTATTTAGCATGTCAGAAGCGAGTTGAGGGTACTGTTAAAATCATTTAAGAACACAAACAAAGTTTTTAAAAACTTGGCATTAATTTAAGTGTCATTTGACAAGAAGCTGGCCACTTGGAGTGCTTCTGGTGTCGCTATAAGGAGGTCCTCCATTTTACATATGGCAGGGCTCACGTTGCATTGTAATGGGAGGTCTGTGGTTTGCTCTTCTCTGCATTTGCATGTTGTGGACTCCACTTTGTGGCCCCATTTCTTAAGGTTAGCTCTTCATGTCATGGTTCCAGAGTGCAGCCTATTCAGCTCCTTCCAGTTCATCCACTTTTCTGTGTGCCTAGGACAGTTTCTCATCTAGTCTTAGCCACTGATTGAGCTGCTGGGTTTTAGCCTGCCACTTTTGGACTCTCGCTTGCTGAGGTGTTCCTTAAGGTCCCCCCCCCCCAGGTGTTCATCCTCCCATGAAGTTCTCAGTTGGCTCTGCTTTTCTTTCTTTCCTACATTAAGGAAAGAAAAAAAGGAGCAAAACCAAGTGTTCCCAGCTAAAAGGCTGGGTAGAGAAGCTCCACTTGGCACATCAGCTGGGGAGTTGGTGATACTGTGACAGCTGTGTCAACTGGTGTGGTCCTTGGAGGTCTGTGGGCTGCACAGATTTTGAGTTGTGGCTTCCCTGCCCTTGGTTAGAACCTTAAATGTAAAGGTAACTGATTCTTGACAGCTGAAAGAGAAATTCACCCTGAATGGTTATTTATTTGTGTTTAGTGTTTCTTTTAAGCCAAGGGGTGGGGGATCTGTGCTTCTCTCGTTGGCCTCTACCTTCCATGAAATCAAGCCAGCATGGCCTGTTGTTCACAGGCCGATGAGCAGCTAAAGAACCAGATGCTTCCAGCCTCTGATCTAGGTCATAGGCATCACCCACATGAAAACCTTCATTGGCAGCATCCATCTATTATTTTATGAAGTAAGGAAAGTCTTGTAAATTCAACATTTTCACACTAAAAATAACAAAATAATTTTCTTTTTCCATAGGGGTCATTGCTGGTGGACTAGTAGGCTTGCTGTTTGCTGGATTCTTAGTTGGATTCATGCTGTACAGAATGAAGAAAAAAGATGAAGGAAGCTATTCACTGGATGAGCCAAAACAGTCAAATGGAGGGTATCAAAAACCACAAAAACAGGAAGAATTCTACGCGTGAACGAGCTGAACGTAGAAACTTTTCTCCTGTCTCTGGACATCATGAGTTCTTGCTGCATTTTAAAGGGGGGAAAAAAACTAAAAGCCATACGACTGACTAAGCCTCGTGCCTCCTTGCCATTGGGAACCACTACTATTTTTTTCCAAAGTCAGTCTGGATGAATAAAACCCTTACCTGCCTTCTTGCACAAAGATTACCTGTAAAATGGGACATCTGCCTTCAATAAGGACTCCTGGGGGAAGATAAAGAACTGATTGTATATAGTCTTGATGTCTTACAAAAGCACCAAGAAATTAGTAAGGTACAATGTGTATGTATATTAAAGACAATTCCCCCACCAAACATTTACTAGCCGCAGGTGTGTGCTTTAAAAATGCTCTTTTTTAAATAAGGCTGTTAACTTGGTTTTCAACTGTTGTTCTTCTCCTTTTGAATGATAACACTAAAGCCCCTGCATTGCAGCTGAACATGAGAATGACATGAGAAGGAAGGGCCTCCCCAAAACTGAAAAGATCTACCCAAAAGGGTTGGGTGACTTAAATGGTGGCCATGGCTAGACTAGGTGAGGTTCCCCTTGAATTCAGCGGGAGGAGACTTATACACACTGCTTCGATACCGGAAGCAACATAGAGATGGCACATGGGGGAAGTGGGTTTTTTTGAGATGCGCATCCTTCTCCAGTACTTCTGGTCTGACTGACTATGGTGTTACCCATGTTGTTCACTGTTTATGTGTGTGTGTGTGCATTTTAGGTCCACTTAGTAGTCCTGGGGCCACCTCTTGTTACCTACCTCTTCTGCATTGTGTTCCTGATAATGGCTACTTCACTGGATTCTCAAGCCTTCTCTCTCTCTTTTCCTTTCCACGCGGTGCTTAGACTGCTGGGTGTGGCGTGTGCTCCCTACAGGATGCAGCATGCTCTGGGGTAATGAGAGCTCCCGTTTCTGCCAGGTCCCAGGAACCAGATTCCTGTTAGGCTGCCGTTGGTTTGTTTGTTTGTTCATTCGTTGGTAGGAGGAATTCAGGGAGCCTCGGCTCAGCATGCAGCGCCTGCAGGGGCAGGGATGAGCATCTGTTCTGGCTTTTATCTCAGTCCAATGTGTGTTAGAGCATTAACAGAGTTTGAAGATCAAATGTCTTCTGTGTAGAAGAGGGAGATAATGAGGAATTGTGTGCCTTCCATCTCTTTTGTGAGACCCAAATGCAAGGTGAGGGTCTTGTCGGTTTGTATGTCAGTGAGGCCAAATTAATATGAATGTCAGCACTTCCAAAGCAGTATTTAAATGTGTTTTAAGAACACTGTGTGAGGAGGGGAGGAAGTGGAAGAGCAATCTTGGAAAAACAGGTAAACTGGTGTAGAATAATAAGTGCAGATGTATGATTTCTGTAATGTACAGGATGACATGGATGTTAAATATACTAAAATGTTCTGTAAAGGTTTTGGTTTACCTTTTCGGCTTTACTTTCTTTCACCACTTAACATTGTTGGCTTTCAAAATGCCTTCTGTTTCTAACAGGTGTGTAGGCAAAAGGATGAATTGACACTAGTGCACTATTAGTAAACAGTACAATCAGAAGCTTGTCTGGGGAGGAGAATACATCTTTCAGGTACAGCATAATTGTGAGTTGCCAGTCACACATTTGGTGCCTTCTGTATTTCTCCCTGTTGAAAAAGATCTTGACGATTACATTGATGAGTTTAAACATCTCTTCAGCAAGTTAAACCTTTCTGGCATCTTCTGACCTACATTTCTTACGAAGCAACTACATTCAACTACTTTTTTACAGTGAGGTTTTAAGTGGTGGAGTGTCCTTTTTATGTATTAAGAGATGGTCTTTGACCTCAGATGTAGAAAACACTTCTATTTGGTAAGACTAAAGATACAATTGTTTGTTTTAATGCTCAAGATGAAACTGGAATCCTGTAACTGTAAATGGAACAAACTTACTGCTAGTTTCCAGATGTAAGTACTTCATTTTGTTTTGTATTTCACAAGCATACACATGCAATAAAAAGGCAGGCTGCCAAAATGAATTGTCTTGTGTTGTTATCTGAACCAACTTTTTTTACTGTGAATTTTTAAAAATTCAACCAATTTAGAAAATACTTTCTTGGAATAACCCATTAAGTACTAGGTTCCAGATTATTGTCTTAAAAGTCAGGCTTGCCTTGTTAATTTTTTAACTTGATTTTTATTGATTGTCATTGGAGAGTGAACTATGGAAAGTTCACTCTCCAATGAGCCCTGCGAACTAGGGCTTTGGTATTAGTTGCACATACAGTTTTATGATGGCAATCAAAACCTAGGCCAATTGGGCAGAACCATGAAGCTATTCCAACCAAAGTGACTGAGGAATTGGAAAAAGTGAGAAATAGTGGTACAGTTTTGGAACTATTTTAGTTTAGAAAAAAACAGTTGTGTGAGACTTGAGAAACTGCAAGTTGCTTCTGGTGTGAGGGAATTGGTCGTCTGCAAGGATGTTGCCCAGAGGATGCAGGATATTTTACTATCCTATGGGAGGGTTCTCTCATGTCCCCCCAATGAGAACCTGGAGCTGACAGGTGGGATGTGGGATGCAGTCAGCGGATGGAAAGGACCACTACAGAGCACACGCTTGTGCACAACTCGGTTTTACTCCCTGGATTCGAACCGCCAATCTTTCGGTCAGCAGTCCTGCCAGCACAAGGGTTTTGCCCATTACCCCACTGGGTGCTCCACATTATGCATGGTGTGGAAAACGGAATACAAAGAAGGGCCCTCCCCCAATAAAAGTCATCCAGTGAAGATAAACCGTAGGAGATTGTTGTCAGACAAAACAATGTCATAATGCATATAGTTAAACTGTGGCATCTGATGTTCCTTAATTTGGATGGCTTTAAAGTGAGGTTAGAAAAAAATGACAAAATATATGGTTACCAGTGGCTGCTGGTCATAGCAGAGACATGCAATCTCCACTGTAGAAAGCAGTATGAGTCTGCTTGGCCTTGTGCAAGAATCACAGACGTACATGATAAATGCCATTGCACTCCCCTTCTGTTAGAGAGCTTCTGAGAAGTGTCTGGTTAACTACTGTGGGGAGAGAATATAAGACTGGATAGGCAATTGAAACACATGGAGTACAGTCTGATCTCTAGTTTGATGATAGATCTGATTTGATTTGTTGCTTCTAAACAAGAAATGTGCCTAAAGTTCAAGGCCAACTATACCAATACATTTCTTTATAAATGAACAGTATTCAAAGCTATCTTTGTCTGTCTTAAAAAGTCCCATTTACAAATGATCTGTACAGAATCATTGGAGATGGCAATACATAGCAACAGAGTGCGTTGAGAGTAATTTCAAAAGGAGCATACCACTGGATTCTCAATGTTTGGGAAAATAATTTATTACTCTAGAGTACCTCCAGTAGATAACACTTGGGCCTCAATCCAGGTGCTAGTTCCATTTAGAATAGACCAATTGACTTGAGTGAAAGTGATAAGTCAACACTTAAGTGGACAACTTTAATTCAGTTCAAGACTTCTCTATTTGGAACTAGCAATTTGATTTTGGCCCTAGAGAGCTCATCCTCATGGTTTTGGGGGTGGCTTCCAACAACATTAAAGCATCAAAGGCATTGAGCTGCCAAACAAAGCAAATATATTCAGTTCTTGAAAATTATATCAACAGAACATCTAGTTTAAAAAAACATGCTAGCTAAACTCATATTAAATTTGATGTGTTACACCTTCAGCAGAAAGCCAATGTGATGTGATTTGAGTGTTGGACGATGATAGTGGAGACCAGGATTTGAATCCCCACTCAGACATGGAAACCCATTCGGTGACCTTAGGCAAGGCACGCTCTCACAGCCTTAGTGGAAGGCAAAAGGAGATCCCCTTTGAATAAATCTTGCAAAGGAAACCTTATGGTAGCATCAGTTATGGTTTGCTATATGTTGGAAATGGCTTGGAGGCACATAATGACACCAGCTTCAATAGAAAAAGATTTGAGTACCACCTGATATAAACATGAGTAACTGAAGTTTTTGAAGTGAGCTTATGAAATATGTTGGTTTGAATTTAAAACATGTTTTTGTGTAGAAAACAATTTGTATTATGTAATTGGAAAACTTTGTGCTTTGAACTATCTAAGCCCTAGTTTCCTGAATGTGGATGGGAGAGGGTTGTGATATGCAGTAAACAAAATTCTTTGTAGAGCAAGCTGTGTTGCATTCTTCAGTGGAAATTGCCAGGTTGTTCCCTTCTAGTCTGGAATGAATAGTGGTAGTTGTTTATGGTCACTGCCAATATTATTTACAGGTGCTTCCGGATGGAGCTTTTATCATGCACTCACAATAGTTGATTGACACCATTTGGAGTCGAGAAGGTTAATGGTGGTTCAGATTGTGTCATCTGCCACTTTAATGCCCCTCTCTGTCCTACTACTGCTTTTATTTCCTACTTTCCACACAAAAGAAATCTGTCATGGAACAAGAGATGAAACAGTTACACATTTCTTGAATAGGATCCTTTTCACACTATACAGTTATAGCACTATAATTCCTGGGGTTTCAAGCTGAGGGAGGGGCAATCATAATGCTACATCTGTAAGGTGAAAAAGCCCTAGGAGTCATCACTTTAGAAATACACAATAATTCTGGACACAAGTGCTGTTTGCTTCCATATAAGTATTTCCTTAAGACTTTCTAATTGATTGCAACGTTATTAAATGAACCTTCTAAATGCACGTTTCTCTTTCTGTGATAGAGCCAGCATGGTTTAAGACTGCTGGAATGACAGCTATGAACTGAATCTTAAAAACATTTTAAGTAGAACTAGTCAACACAGACTGATCTCAAGTGGTGGCATCAAAACAGAGGAATGTATCTCCAAAGCACATTTGTCTGGCATAGAAGCTGTAACAGAAATTCCACACTAATGCTATACCATAAAGCTGCAATGTATTGTCAAATGCTTTCATGGCCGGAATCACTGGGTTGTTGTAGGTTTATCGGGCTGTATGGCCATGTTCTAGAAGCATTCTCTCCTGACGTTTTACCTGCATCTATGGCATGCATCCTCAGAGATTATGAGGACTTCCCAACCTCTGAGGATGCCTGCCATAGATGCAGGCGAAACGTCAGGAGAGAATGCTTCTAGGACATGACCATACAGCCTGAAAAACGTACAACAAACCCATAAAGCTGCACTTACAAATCTCTTAATACAGAAACACTGACCTTAGAAGGATTGTGTGTCTGAAGCAACTTTTTAGAAATTAAAATCAGCCCCCCTCCAGATATCTTAGGATTGCAGGCAAGTGGGGAGCTTTAGTCCAATAACATTTAGAAAATTGCATGATTCCCACTGCTGGATATGCCACCCATGTGCCTTTTGCTATGTGCCAACTTCAGCTTTGTTTATCTTTGAACCAAGGGCTGAAATGTGTACCTCTTGGATGGTCTAAAATAATTTCTCAAACTGCTCAAGATGTTTTGAACTTCAACTCCCACAATTGCAAAAAGCTGGTAAACTGGCTGGGATTTCTGGAAGCTGAAGTAAAAAACACCTGGAGGAGCACAGTTTGAGAAACACTGGTCTAAAAAGTATGTGAGAAGCATGATGATAGTCCAAGGCAGTGGTTCTCAGCCTATGGGTCCCCGGGTATTTTGGCCTACAACTCCCAGAAATCCCAGCCAGTTTTCCAGCCGTTAAGATTTCTGGGAGTTGAAGACCAAAACATCTGGGGACCCACAGGTTGAGAACTATTGGTCTAAAGCATGTTATTCTGACACCCCCACCATTTATTCTGTGTACGCACACTTGTGCAATTATTTGAATTTACAACTTCAACTGTCATGAATGGGTTGTGCTGGTCTATCCTCAGGCAAAAAAAAAAAGTCAGGTGGTTTCATTATCTTTTTACTGTGTCTTTTGTACGGAGGAGGCAGTTTATTTTTCCTTCTGTTTCAGTATTTGTATATATCTTGTTATCAATTGCCTTTACGTTGGCCTAATGTTGAAGCCATGAAAGAGACTCTGGAGGTGCCTTTGCCTCAGAGTGTGGAGGAAGCTCCTTCCTTGGAGGCTTTTAAACAGAGGCTGGATGGCCATCTGTGAGGGGTACATTGAATGTGCATTTTCCTGCATGGCAGGGGGCTGGAGTGGATGGCCAATGGAGTCTCTTCCAACTCTTATGATTCCAAGCCACCGAGTTATTAACAGCCCTGCTCAGGTCTTCTAAGATCAAGTTGCTTCTTTGATTGAGTCTACCTGCCTTCTACTTTTCTCATCTTTTTATTGAACCATGTTGTTTCACAATATGCCCAAAGCATGATAGCCTCAGTTTGGTCATTTTGGCTTCCAGTGTGTGAGTTCAAGCTTGGTTTGATTTGAGACCCATTTGACAATCCATGGCATCTGCAAAACTCCCCTGGAGAGAGTCCTACATGAGCTGATCTTCCTATCAGTTATCTCTGTCATAGTTAGAAAGTGGATATACTGTAGCATAAACCATTATGAATTTGGTATTTGTATTTATGCATGCGCTATACATGAAAAATCCTGGGATGAAGTGATCAGTCCATGGAGGTGAGGGTCAAGGGTACCTCTAGACTCAAAATGAAGCTGATTTCATATATCTATGTGTGCCTGTTCCTGGGTGGTCTCCTTTCGAAGCTGGTGAGCTTGAATGTGCTGTTATGATTTGAAAAACTGTCAGCTTCAGGAGCAAACTGGCTTTATTACCACCATTAATATTTGATAGCCCTTGCCTTCTCCTTCCTCGGCTGCCATGTTTTTGTCATAAAGGAACCGTAGCCAGACATAACTGGTTCATAGTTAAATGTGCACAGCTAAAGCCAGTAAAAATAATTGAGAAGCATAAATTTTACATATTCAGAAGTTGCCAGTTCTACCTATAATCTCCCCCCACCTCCCCAACCAACGAGCAAAGTTGCACAGTTTCTTAAGGAGTGGTTGTGCGGTTATTCCAGCATAAGCATTAGTCACACATTAACCGCAGCTGTAAAAACATATCTATGGGAAAACTGCACCCAAGCTGTAACATTGAAGCTCATTACCTTAAGAAGGAGCTTTCTGGAGCTCTCTCAAAAAATGAAGTAAAATTGTGCAACCTTTTTCTGCCGTGGCCTGTTTGCTGTGGTAAGTGCTCCTCAGCCCATAATCTTTTCCCAGCTTGAACTGTGTCTCAACATTAGCAAGGCCTTAATTAAAGCCATTACCTTTGTGCTGTGAGTCACCAAAATCCCAAATCACTGCCATTTTACAAGACCAGTTATATGGGGATGGTTGCTGATCATTTAGAATCAGGAGTCACTAAAGTTTGGAATAAAATTCAACCAGATGGCCTGTAGACTCGTGAAAGTATACTTTATTGTAAGTAATAGCAGCAAATTTGCAAAGTCAACAGACTGTGGAGTAATCAGCCCTACCAGCGACAACCTTCATGGTATATAAGTTGAGCTGAGAACACATTTGATGACATGCATGATGCCAGGGATGTCTGGCTCGATAGTAGTACATGTGAAAAAGATCTTGGAGTCCTCGTGGACAACAAGTTAAACATGAGTCAATAAGGTCATGCAGTTTCAAAAAAAGCCAATGGGATTTTGGCCTGCATAAATAGAAGTCTAGTGTCTAGATCCAGGAGAAGTCATGCTACCGCTCTATTCTGCCTTGGTCAGACCACACGTGTAATACTGTGTCCAATTCTGGGCACTGCAATTGAAGGGAGATGTTGACAAGCTGGAATGTGTCCAGAGGAGGGTGACTAAAATGATCAAGGGTCTGGAGAACATGCCTTATAAGGAGTGGCTTAATGAGCTGGGCATGTTTAGCCTGAAAAAGAGAAGGCTGAGAGGAGACATGATAAGGGCCATGTATAAATATGTGTGGGGAAGTCATAGGGAGGAGGGAGCAAGCTTGTTTTCTGATGCCTTGAAGACTAGGATGAGGAACAATGGCTTCAACCTACAGGAAAGGAGATTCCAGCTAAACATTAGAAAGAACGTCCTGACTGTGAGAGCTGTTCAGCAGTGGAACTCTCTGCCCTGGAGTATGGTGGAGATGCCTTCTTTGAAGGCTTTTAAAAAGAGGCTGGATGGCCGTCTGTCAGGGGTGCTTTGAATGCAATTTTCCTGCTTCTTGGCAAGGGTTGGATTGGATGGCCCACGAGATCTCTTCCAACCCTATGATTCTATATGTAAACATCTGTAAATAAAATGTTTGGGAGGTATCAAATACTTTAAAAGTGGATTAGCTTATCAACATCTGGAAACACGATCAAGTATGATAGGAATCTGTTGCTTCAAAGAGGGTTCAACTCCCTAGCAAATGATTTTGACATAAAACGATCCTTGTGAAAGGAAACTCATGTTAACACTGAATCGTCACTCCGAGTGGAGCCATTATCAGCATCAGTAAAACATGTGCAAACCTTCAGTGAAAGCTGACAAAAAGTCTCTTATACTATATTTGTCTACTGTCTTGACATACAAGCAGGTTGAGGATGTCTGAATTTTAATGCGCAGCTTGTCCTTGTACAATTCCATCAGTGTTCAGCTTGTCAAATGTGTCCCCTTCACACCATCCCATAAATAGATAAACAGCTAGATAAACAAACTGGATTTACCTGTCAACTGTAGAAGCTGTAGAAAGCATGTTGTAGAAAGGATGGCTTTCTACAAGCAGGAGGAAGCAGGCCATAAATTAAAACGGTGCTCTTAAAAAAAAAATCCCAGAGTGCCATATAAGACATCATTTATGGTTTTACACCACACTACTAATATAACATTGAATGTGCTTTTCTGTTGCAGTGATTTTCAATTAATTGATCCCTCTTCTGGCTAGCTCATAGATGGCGAAATAGGCAGCTTTTCTAAATTGAGCCTATCAGATGGATATCATAATCAATTCTTGAACCAGACAACTACACTAGGCCTTTAAAAATCCTTAAAAATATCTTTATTGTAATACAAATCAAAACAAAACAATTAAAAATACTACAAACTAAACAAAACCACATCCTAAATACTATTAAATATCCAAGCTACTCTACTTCCCACCAACTCCCACCCCTTTTGTTAAACACAGGAGAGAAAAAAATTGATTTCTCCCCTTCCAGCCCAGACATAAAGGAAAGAATAGCCACCTTCTTATTACTGTAATATACATAATCATATCTTCTACCTTATAGATAAGAAAAAGATTAACCCTCAAAATTCACAAGCATTTTCAGACAGGCTACAAATCTGATTCTTGTATGGAATGCACTGCATCGGAAACACCTAAAATCAACATGTAATCAACAATATCTCTATAATGTCTAGCTTAAGTTGCCATTGGCTAGTGGCATGAAAAGGGGAACGATCCTCTCTTTCTGAGGTGAACAACCATTTCCCTCCAGAGACCTTGTTGGGTTTGCAAAATTCACCAATTCCTGTCACCATAGGACAGTGGTTCTCAACCTGTGGGTCCCCAGGTGTTTTGGCCTACAACTCCCAGAAATCCCAGCCAGTTTACCAGCTGTTAGGATTTCTGGGAGTTGAAGGCCAAAACATCTGGGGACCCACAGGTTGAGAACCACTGCCATAGGAAATGGAAAGTGATGTTGGTTGTTGTTCATTGTTGGCCCTCTCTACATTCACTGAAAATGAAATGCCTTTGAACCTTGGAGACAATATGTGGCAACATATGCTTGATTCCACAAAAGCACTAACCACAACTGCAACAGAATTTGACTATTTTTTCTAGAAGGGCTAATATTAATCACTTGTGCTAGGAGATTTACAGAGGTCACCAAGGTGAGGCTTGCTCACCTTGGTTAGAATTATCACACAACATGACTATCACACAACATGACTGTCATTGTATTTTAATCAAAACATTAGATGAAAGCTGGATTTATGAAAAAAACTGTGTTTTCAGGGCCAGACTGGGACATCCCAGTGTGAATCCCATTTTGTTTTTAAGTGTATAGGGATAGCCCATGGTTTCATCCTGCATGGCCAATGGCAAGGGAACATGAAGAAAATTTTTAAAATGTTATCACTTCATGACTTAAAATAATAAGTGCATAATCTATATTAAAGGTTTAGTGTAGGTTTTGATACCCACCACCCTAGTATCTCAGATCCCTAGTCTGACATTCAAATCACTGTTGGTGTGTGCCTTCAAATCACTTGTCTACTTAAGGTGACCTCATGAATTTCATGGAATTTACCTAGACAAAGAATCCTCATAGGTGCCAGTTCCTTCCTCTGAATTATAGCCTATACTACACCATGTTCATGCATAGCAAGATTTGCCTGCTTTTAAAGAAAATAAACATTGAATTTCTGTAAAACTTCAAGGAGTTCTTTCAAAAAATTCTGCTTGAGTTCTGTTCTTGCCTGGAAAAGCCAATCATTTAAATATAATTATACCCCAAATGACAATGTGTAGTAAAAGAAAACCAACAGAAGTTAAAGTAAAATTAAGACTATCTGTTTTGGAGTTTGGAAAGAAAAGAAGTTGGAGAATGGACGTCTGCAAACAGAATGCTTTTTCCAGTACAAAAGAACTTCTGTTAATGTTACTCAAGATTACTACAACCACAAAGAAAAGTTTTTGTCCACTTTGCTCTAGATTTCGTGATATATATATATATATATATATATATATATATATATATATGGTCTGTTTTGGCTGTAGCAAGTTTTTTCAATCTATGGAATCCTCACCAAATGCTTAAAAAGATCTACAAATGCTTTCGAATGAAAAGTCAGTGCAACAAATATTGCGAGTGTTTAACAGCTGACGTCAGCCTCAAAGCCCTTCCTTGCAAATGCAATAAAGCGGCTGTAGCAAATATGAATGCCACTGGCAAAGTCTCCTTTTTTGAAGCTCTGCTGAAAAGGAGAGCCAGATAACGATTTCTAAAAGAAAATGAATGAGCCCTTTCCACAAAGTGTTGTGAAAAGCAGAAATTAGTAGGCAGGATATGAGAGACTTGCAGAGAATAACTAAAGAAAAAGATGTGTTGGCTGTATGTATGTGTGTGCGCGCATATGCACACTCTCTCTCTTGCATGTTCTTCAATTTTTCCTTTCTTAAAACTGCTTATTAACATTCAGTCTCTGTTTGTCATAAACAGGCAGGCACTTGCCTTTAATCTACCAGCATTTTTTTCTCCGTCTTTGATACTCCTTTCAAAAGGAAGGAGTAGCATGCCTCAGCTGGATCAGTCCATGAAAAGAGGGCTTTGTTTCACTTGTCAAGATGTATTTTAGCAACTTGTTGGGTATTTATTTTTTTTGGACCACGAAATCAACAGCACATCCAACTTCTTCCATGGGTAGATTTGAGGCCAGAAAAGCCAACGTGTGTTCATTGCATCCTTTTCTTTTGCAAAGTCTAACAGCCAGATTTCTCTGTTCTCCTTGAACAGTTTGCTTGCTTTTTATTTTCCCTACTGTGGAGAAAATCTGGAGCGTGGAAATCTGTTGATCACAGACGCATGTCTGACTGCAAGGGTGTGGACTCTGGGGCTGTATTTATTTCACTCTTTATGAAGTTATCAGCCTTTCATCTCAAATACACGCAGATGATGGATGAAGGGTGACAGTGGATGGTGGAGGGCAATGAATGACCTCATATCAAATGACAGGATTCGTTGTAGCTGTTGGCTCTGCTGTGCAGTCACACATTTTATAAGTAGGGCTAAGATGTTCAGCTTGTGAGATGGGGCATGCCCAGGCAGCTCTTGTATAACAGGGGCTAGAGGTCCTAGCTGTCATAGCACATTTGATCCACACATTCTGGGCAGTCTGGAAATACTTTAGGCCATGCTAGCCACCTGTAAAAGGAAATGCCATCATGCTAGCCACCAGTGACAGCATAAAACTGGTGTTTTTTGGCTATGTGTGAAATTGTGCCATGTTGGACATTTTCCCTGGTTACCCAATGCAGCAATCATCCAACATTTGTGAATGCCTGGAAAACAAAGAAGAGTGTGCATGGTAGTTTACAATAAGGCAGACAGAAGACCTCTTTAATGCTTTAGAAGTTGTGAAATGGTAGTTCCCATCATTTTGGCTGAGATGGATGGTAGTTGGTAGTAGCAGCATCAGGAGAGCCAGAGATCCCAACTCTGTAGTAGCTTGGAAAGTTTCTACCTTCTTGAAGAATATTAAAAAATTATGATCCTGAATGCAAGCAAACTGATACATTGCCTCTTAAGTGATTGCTGCTTCTCCATAAGGAAATCCCACACAACAGTAATAGCATTTAAATTCTGCGGCTACCATCAGCATCAAGTTATTCTTTTGCATATCCAGTGGTAGTAAATACACAATGGCCCCAAAGAGGATAGCTTATCATGGGGAGTGTGCATGGTAGTTTACAATAAGGCAGACAGAAGACCTACTTAATGCTTTAGAAGTTGTGAAATGGTAGTTCCCATAATTACTCACCATCAACCATCTTAGCTGAGATGGATGGTTGTTGGTGGTAGCAACATCTGGAGAGCCGGAGATCCCCAACTCTGTAGTAGCTTGGAAAGTTTCTACCTCCTTAAAGAATATTAAAAAATTATGATCCTGAATGCAGGCAAACTGATACATTGCCTCTTAACTGATTGCTGCTTCTCCATAAGGAAATTCCACACCTCAGTAATAGCATTTAAATTCTATGGCCACCATGTTTTATTTTCTCCATTGCTACATGATTTAGATGCTATCATGATGTTTATGGAGAAGTCGCAACCACTTCATATAGGCAACACTGGAATTTGGAGTTGCACATAATGACACCATCTGGGATTATTTCCCTGGGGCAAGGAGGAAGCATGGGGGGCAACCATATTCAAGCAATATTAATACTAATCAATCATTATTTTGTTATCCTTATGTTTAGAGTTTAGTGGTTGACTTTTCTTTCTTTTGTGGGTCTTTTTGGATGAATTGAGACTTTTTAAAAGTTTTTGAAATGGAATGGGAGATTTTTTTTAAAAAAAATACTGTGTTCACAACACATTTCTAAAAAGTGAAATAACAGAGTACAGCACTCTTTGCCTTGCAAGTAATGTGAACAAAACAACTTTAAAAAATAACACTGACTTCCTGGCTTTTAAAAGTGATATTCCATGTTTTGGACAACATATACTTATTTGTATCTTATCTTTTTTAAAAAAAGAGACAGGTTGCCTGACATGGTTCTCTAATTGTCTTCCATTCAGTCACGGATGAGGTCTACTCCTATTTAACAAGTTTCAACAGTATTACGAAACAACCTGTTTGGTTTGGGGAGCAGGAAAATGAGGAGGTGTAACCCAAGGCAAACCTCATGCTTTAGGGTAGTGGTTCCCAACCTATGGTCCGTGGACCACCAGTGGTCCACAAAAACTAAAATACAGTCCATGGCCTCACTGTTACTACACCATTGCAACGAGAGCGACTGGTCTCGCGAAACCCTCTTATAGTGTTGAGACTTATTAAATATGGTTTTCTGTGGGCAAGCAGATGGAGACTACTGGATGGCATGTGTTCTGTATCAGAAACTAGAGCTGATGTGGTCTATCCAATGCAGTTTTCTGAACCGGCACCTGAAACAACCAAACCAAATCTAAAGTTGACCAAAAACTGATTCGTAATTTTTTTGGTACTAATGTTGGAGAGTGGTCCATGGTCAAAGTGGTCCCTGGTCAAATAGCCTCTGGTAAAAAAAAAAAAGGTTGGAAACCACTGCTTTAAGGTAACCATTAAACGGAGTTGATTTGAAAGCACACAATAACAAAGATTGACCAAGACTTCTACTCTGAGTCTTCAAGAAATAAATACATTTTCAATTTTTCTTAAAATTATTAGTGAAATATAAATTCCGTCCACTTTTCTGAATGTAGAAAGCACATATCCCTTAGTCCAGTGAAATACGTATACCCTGGATCCAGGTCCGTAGCCAGGATTTTGATTTGGGGGGGGGGGGTGAGTCTGAGTGAGAGAGGAGCTACCCTATCAAACCTTTTGTATCATTACCCCAATACCCCCATGCATATGGGATATATTGAGCATGGTGATCAGATCATGATATGAATAAACATAACAGTTTAAATAATGTACCAGTAAGGCCTTCTCGCAGACCACCCTGGGAATTTCAGGCAAGGGGGGGCTGAAGCATCTCAACCCCCCCCCCCCCCCCCCGCACCCGGCTACATGCCTGCCTGGGTCACAGTTTGGTAATCTGAGAAAAATGTGGAAGGATTGAGGAGATTGCCTTAGAGTGGCCAGAGAGACATTAGATCACTGGCTTCACTGACTTCCATCATCCTCTCTCTTGTGAATCCTGGCCACTGGCCAGTGTTTTCCTGTGAGAACCTTCAATAAAAATCTGTTAGGAAAATGAAACAAAACCCTCTGCCTCAAGGCACCTGAGAGCATTTCTGAATTACTGATTAATATTTTCTTTTATCTCCTTTTTCTGTATCAAATCAACTCCAGACTTGGCTTTATTGAATAACCATAGATTTCCTTATCAGCTGCACAGAGATAATTACTCCCCTTGAGGCTTTTGAAGTCCTCTAACTGTTTCTCCTGAGTTTTTCCATTAAAGCTGGTGGACTACTTGAGAATAAATGCATTGAGAATTGAACGAGGGAGTGTTTCTCTCAGCAAGTTTCTGCCTGGATTCCTGAAAGCCAGGGATTGTCCTTTGTTAGAGTTCTCTTTTTGTTTCCACTTTGCTTTTGGACTACGTATTTCAATTAACTGAGTGTGGAGAAGTGGTCCTGCATCAGAAGTTGACACTGAAAATCCATCAAGTCTCAATGGGTACCATTGAGCATGGGGGTTAGTTGAAAGCCTACTTCCTGAACTTGAAAGTTCAGCCTTTGATCCCACACAGCTGGTGAAATAGCATCCAGGAGTGGAAATTATTACATACAGTACAGATGAATCCTGAGCTTGAAAAAATTACTCATTGGACCTCCTCAAGAATTGAGATTCTAGGAATTGTCCAAAAAAGTAACTTTTCCAAGATCTTGGTGAGGAAGATTGTTCTTGTGAAAAGTGGGACATATTCCCACTACAATCTTAATGTGTTCATTTTATCTTGGTTTACCCAAAGGACGAATGAGCAAATCAAACTTCAGATCTGACTAAAAGGTAAGTATGGCTGAAGTGAGATTCTTGAACTTTGAACACATTGTGAGCTGGTGTAACCCACTGGAAAATATAAAGTGGAAAGGAGGAGAAATAGAGGAAGACTACATTATGAGTGAGTTGATTCAATCAAAGTCGCAGCCTTGAGTTTTCAGGGTCTTTCATGATAGAAGCTCTTGAAGGACTCTCATCCACCGGGTGCCAAAAGGTCAGAGTCAACTGAACAGTAGAGAACAACAAACAAACAAAAACCTTTGAAGTCTTTCTCCAAATAAACTTTGGAATTGCAGCTTGCTGAAAGTTCAAAGACTTTTCTTTTATATAATCTTCATGCAAGAAGTCCTTAGGGCTTTTTCTAAGATGAGGGAGCGAGTCCTAAAACCATTTAGATTTGTGGAAAAAGATATTGCTAGGGAGGGAGAATCCAGACCAGACTTGACTAACCTTTCTAGATATGTTGGACTATATCTCCTATCGTCATGTGTAATCCATCACATCCCAAGGGCTTCAAGTTAAGCAAGGCTGACCCAAGCAAAACACCTGCAGCTTTTGTATCGTCATGAACATAATTTGTACTTGACTATCAGATATTTTTCTTCAACTTGTTTATCAGTGATGGAAAGTGAATTTCAGCTCATCTCCAGTCCCAAGTCATCACCACCACCATTTTAGCAGCAGAAGGAAGGGAGAAAGGCGTGATCTTGTCTGCTCTTTGTAAACTTGTTTTCAAATTGTGATGCCTCATCACCCACATAATCTACAGAAGCCACGTGCAAACATATTGTCTACAACTCACATAAAGCACAGTCCCTTCCAAGACAGAAGCACCTTTATATTAATGATCATGGGGCTGCTGCTACACCTCCTCCCCTTGCCCATACCATTGTGTCACAGACCTTCATCTTATGATATAGGAAAATAAGTGGTTTGGGAAGGAAAAAGTCTGGAGTAGAAGAATAGTACAGTAAGATCTCCACTTTCACAGGGGTCAGGGGTTCAGAACTGCTGTGAAAGTGAGGAAACTGTGAAAAAAAAAACAACCCTGGTTTCTTTTAACCTGAAATAACACCTCTCTCTCTTAGGACCCAGAAATGCTGTGGAGGACTTAAAAATGTCCAGAAAAACATTCTCACTGGGATTTTCTAGGTCTTCCACCATAACTTTATGGTCTGCTTCTGCTGAAAGCTAACCAAAGAATTTCATGGAAGACATACAAATGCCTAGGTAAGTGTTTTCTCTAGAAATCTATAGGTCCTACAGCAGACATGGACAAACTTTGGCCCTCCATGTCACTTGGATTTCAAATCTCACAATTCCTAACAGCGATTAAATTGGCTGGGATTTGAAGTCCAAAACTCCTGGAAGGCCAAAGTTTGCCCATGTCAGTCCTACAGCATGACTCTGTAATCATCCTTTGACAGAAGTTGACAACAGAATCACCCTGGAGGATCGAGACATTCTCAGAGAGAACATATTATCAAAATATGTGAATAATCAAATCTGTAAACTTAAACCTACAATTATGGAGGGCCAACTGTAATTACTCTTTCATTTATTCCAAGAATTTCTCAGGGGAATTTATTTCATCCATCAGTTACAGCTCCTGTATGATGTAGTAGTTAGCTTAAAAGGGACATGGGATATCCAAGTTGTAGTCCCCACTCAGAAGCTGGAGCTGGTGGGTGGCTTTTGCCTGCTCATTCTCTCTATCAGGCTGGCCTATCTCACAGGGTTTATGCCAGGAAAGAGGAGAACCAGGTATCCATTGGAGGAAGACTTCAATATAAATGAACCACTAAATAAATAAAGGCCTACACAAACAGTGTAAATTAGGATTGTCATGTAAGGCTCATTTCAGTACCAATGGTTTCCAGGCTAAAAACAAGATGTAGGAACAGCCGTTGGTGATGTCATTAAACAATATGCTTCAAGCAGCAAATGACCCTTGCACTTCCAAGAATTTTGCCTCTGATACTGAAGTTCAAAGTTCTCACTCCCGGATATACAGCTCCTGTTGCTTGCTGTTTTACAAAAAACCACTTAGGACACAATATGTCTTGTTTTGCTTCTAAAAAAGCTTTGTTTTGCTTCTAAAGATGCCCAGTTCATAATTTGGCTCTCCAACTGGCTGATCCACTCCTTTTTCATCAGCAATACAGTTGGCTCTCCACATCTGTAGGTTTGACTTTTATTGATTTAATTATCATTGATGTGATTACAATGTTTTCTCTGGGAATCTTTGGGACCTCCAGTCTGACTCTATGGTCTACTTCTACAGTACATTTATCATAGAGTCATGATGGGAACACTTCTCTAGAAATCCGTAGAACCACCAGTGCAATTCTATAGTCAAGAAGACCTACAAGCCACTCTAAAAACCTTCACAGAAGCATATGAGAAGCTTGGATTTTCATTGAACACTGAGAAAACCAAAGTGCTCTTCCAGCAGGCACTAGGCAATCCCTCTGCAATGCCAGAAATATGGCTGAATGGTGTAACATTAGAAAATCTTGACCATTTCCGCTATCTTGGCAGCCATCTCACCCCAAAAATCAACACTGACACTGCCTGAGGTCTGCAAGTGCAGCATTTTTCTGAATGAAGCACAGAGTGTTTGAGGACTGGGAGATCCGTAGGGATACCAAGGTGCTTGTTTATAAAACTATTGTCCTCCCAACCCTGCTATATGCCTGCAAAACGTGGACTATCTACAGACGTCACATGCAACTTCTGGAACGATTCCATCAGTGTTGCCTCCAAAAAATCCTGCAAATCTCTTGGGAAGACAGGCAGACAAATGTCAACATGCTGGAAGAAGCAAAAACCACCAGCATTGAAGTGATGCTCCTCCACCAACAACTCTGCTGAACTGGCCACGTTGTCTGGATGCCCGACCACCGTCTCCCAAAGCAGTTGCTCTACTCCAAACTCAAGAACTGAAAATGGAATGTTGGTGGACAGGAAAATAGATTTGAAGATGGGCTCAAAGCCAACCTTAAAAACTCTAGCACAGACACTGAGGACTTGGAAGCCCTGGCCCTTGAGCGCTCCAGCTGGAGGTCAGCTGTGACCAGCAGTGCTGTAGAATTTGAAGAAGCATGAATGGAGGGCAAAAGAGAGAAACATGCCAAGAGGAAGGCGCATCAAGCCAACCCTGACCAGGACCACCTTCCACATGGAAACCAATGCCCTTACTCTGGGAGAACATGCGGGTCAAGAATAGAGTTCCACAGTCACCTACGTACCCATCCCCAGGACACCACATTTGGAGAACAATCTTACTTGGACAAAGAGGGATCTCTAGAGTTGTGCTGGATAACCTAGACATTCCTAGGGAAGTTTCTCTCAGTTTAAACTATAACAATGTATTATTTGTGCTTTTTCACTTTTGTGAGGGGCCTCATGCCCCTAACTCCAGTGAAAGTAGAAGGCTTAACTTACCAATATTTTTGCATGTTGTACATATAGCTGCAAATCTAGCAACAAACTATAAACATACACACTCCCTCTGGCCTGTTACAGCCTATGGGCATCATTTACTGGTTACACGTATACCATTAGGAAAATTCTAAACTGTGCATTATATTTTTAAAGTGCCCATTTAATTCCTAACCTTTAATTTAATGCCAGGATAGGCAGCCTTGAGGGCAGGTGTCAATAGCATCCTCTCCTTGTTATTCCACTCCTCTGCCTTTAAACCTTTTGGGCTAAATTTTATGAACTATTGGGATGCAAAGGCATGTTTTCATTGTTAGCTATGGAGTGAAGAAGAAAAATAATCATATTAATCTCATACTTTTATTCATTTAAAATGTGAAATCTCTGGACTTTTTTTGTTATGGAATATGTTACCAAAAATAGGATGAAGTAATTCTGCGCTCTGTTCAGGCATTTGTTTGACCAGATACAGGACTAAAACTCTGAGCGGAAGTGTGGATGTCAGGCAAACAGTATCTTACAACATCCCAAGCACATCAGTGTTACAAAGGAAGCCATCCTTCTCGCCATCCCACCACTTTCACAGACACAGTTGGAGGGAATACAGAAGAAGACTTTAGAGTCCATGTTTTAAAACACATCCTCCGTTTGTATCTATTCCATAATTTTAGCAACGCCTGTCACACAAAGTTATACTGTATATACTCGAGTGAAGAAGCCTAGTTTTTCAGCCGTTTTTATAGGCTGAAAAAGTTCCTCTCAGCTTATACTCGGGTCAACGTTATTTAATATTTTACTCTGTTATTATTACTTTTATTACATGTATTATTTTACTCTTTTTATTATTATTATTGCATTTATTATTTTACTCATTATTATTACATTATTATTTTACTTTATTATTGTTATTATTACATGTATTATTTGACTCTATTATTGTTATTATTACAATTCCATTATTTTACTCTATTATTGTTATTATTATTATTACATTATGTTACTCTCTTTATTCTTATTGGAAGGATACATAAGCACATTTATGTTGAAGATGGTTAGAATCAGAGTTGGACAGTCTTATCTTAAATTACAGTTTTATGTAAATATTCAAAAACATTTAACCTTCTGATATCTCAATTAATGTAATTTTATTGGTATCTGTTTTTATTTTGAAACTGACCAGTAGCTGCTGTATTTCCCACCCTAGGCTTATACTTGAGTCAATACATTTTCCCAGTTTTTGTGGAAAAATTAGGTGCCTTGGTTTATATTCGGCTTATACTTGAGTATATACGGTAATTAAAATCTACATTCACTTTAGCCTTTTCGTACCATAATTATCTATGTCACTCAAACCTCAAGTAATGTCCTTCCAAGTCCAATAATCGATTACTAGCCAACACAATCCAGTCTTCCAACCAAACTGAATAGTATACAGAAAAGGACAATTTCAAATCTAGTAATCTCAATCCTCCTCTTTACGATATTATATTTCACTCCTGGTTCAGCAACAACATATTTTCAAATGCCCTTGGGCAAACAATAGCAGTATGTGACTAAGATGGCAACAATTATAAAGGTGAAGGCTCACATGAGTTGTGGTGATTGCTTTGTTTTACCTTCATGATTTCATAGAAGAGGCTGTGGAAGTTTGTTTTTCCCCAAAGGTGTATTGGGAAAGGCAAGACTCTATATTTTCATCTCCTCTCTGTGCTGCTGATTTGACTGCAGAACACTTTTGCAATCTGGACTCAGTTGGAAGCAATCGAATTCAGCAGAAGACAAAGGTAGAAATTGGGTGGAGGAGAAAGAAACTAGGACATTTCAAAAGGAGCTGGGAAAAGTATGAGGACAGAAGACTGTTCCTGCCAAATTAAATTCCAAAAGATCTCAGTAGACAGAATGTATGCAGTAGAGTCACTGGAATGTTTGCTCTGGATTAAACTGCAATGACAAAAGGAAACCACTTTAGCACAGAGGGAGGAGGAAAACTCATTTTTTCTTTTTGATTGAGTGGGAGAAACGGGTAACATCTTCACTTTTCCACTTGGCAACACTAGGCTACTTAAAACAGTGTTACAAACTGCTGCCCCATTTCCTCAGGACAAACTGTTAATGACCCCCCCCCCCCAGTTTCCAATTGTTTTTCTGGCTAAATTGACCCTTTGGGCAGTAAACTGGGTTTGAAATGACCTCATCAGCTTCTGGAGATAGGTCGTTCACTGGAGTTAGTTGACATAATTAGTTTCAGTGATGTAGAATTCCAAAGAACTCTGGGCGTTTCATCTGGAGGTTCAAGATTTGAAGGATGCTAATATAATATAATGGACCAAACTATATTGGGTGAATTCCTGCTTGACAAAAGAGAAGAAGGAAATGGCATGGGATCAGTTCCTGCTTAGCATATATTTCACCTAAAGGTGGTTTCTGTGGAAAGGAGAGGATCCATAGCAGCATAGCTCGAGGGAACAACAAACACTGCAGTTTCTGATTCAGTTTTTTGCATATCATTGCATTGAAAATTTCAAGTCCATTGCTTCTGGAACAGTTCCTTCTCCAGCTGTCTTCTTTGTACTTGCTCTTGACAACAGTGCTCAGTTTTTTAGTACAGCTTTCATCTCAGCATCGAAAAGCAGTTCTACATAGGCATTTAAACTGAGTCATAATGTGGATTAAAGTGAGCTAGTTTGCAGTGGAGTGTTTACACAGGCATCACAGGAACTGGTTGGAGGACGGGATGGTGGCCACAAGGATCTGCTGCTTGCAGATCGATCTTGTTGGGGAATCTGAGCTGTTAGGGTCAAAATAACCTGGTGAAAGTATGATAGCTGGGACCCAGTGCTGGTAGCGCTACACTGGTTGCGTAACATGGCTCAGAATTAGAGAAGGGAACACATGAGCCAGACACAGGACCACGTGTACAAGAGACTGCTCAGTGACAGACGCAGCTACGACAGAGTCGAAAAGGTGGTTCGGAAGAGGGGGGCGGCAGTCAAGCATACCGATATAGGTTATTTGGAGATGCTATCCAAAGTAGTTTGGCAGAAAGGAGGAGGGGAAACAGCCAAGCATATTGATGTAGGCTATCCGGAGATATTCAAAAACATTGTTGCATTGGAAGGAAGGATAAAAAGCAGAGGAGAAATAGAAGTAGTAGTGAAAAATGAATCCAATCCAGTCACTCTTACATTACTTCAGTGTTATCCTGTCCCACCTGCGTTATATTACTTCACTGGTATCCTGCCACAGCTGCGTCTCACACTCGGTTAGCTGCCTCGCACATGTGTTCCCTTCTCTAATTCACAGCTGTGTTGCACAACCAGCATAGCGCTACCAGCACTGGGTCCCCGCTATCATACTTTAACCAATAACCCTCAATTGGGGTGATTCCACCATAAATATAGCAGAGTACCAGAAGTAAACTTCATAACCAGCAGAAACTTACGTGTGGTGAAACTGGGATAGGCTTCTATTCTTAAGATGCCACAGGATTGCAGAGTCAGAACTTTAGTTTCAAACAAATTTATTTAAATAAAAGAAATACATTCTAGATAGCAAAGGTCTTGGAGAGAACTAGCTTACTAAATCTTATGTTCTAATAAAGTAAAAGGTTAAAAAGTCAAAAATCCATGCAGCTACATTTTGCCTAAAGAGAGGCAAAATGTGCATCCCCACTAGAAGGAAGGAAAGGCAGAAGATAATGAAAATGGCGAATGGCCACAAGGTGCAGCCCAGAGCAATAAAAATATATTTTAAAAGGAAGTTCCCTCACAGAGATTCCATTGCTACATCTTCAAAGGGGGGAGGAGACAGTGGCCAGGAGGAGGAGGAAAGACAAAGCCCCTTTTGGTAAACATGCATAGGAATGTGAGGAAGAAATCCCTCAGCCTAATCCTATCTCTAATCTAGCTACTCACTGAGGACTGGATACTTGATGACACAAGAGATTTGTGCAGTCCAGGGATGAAACCCAACAGATCTGAACCCATAAATATTTTTTTCTAACTTTGTCCCTATCAGATGTGCTGATAGGGACCAGCACTAGAGGAAGGCAGAGCACAGCAACAAATGACAGAAAGTAAGTCTTCCCATGGGAACATGGTGGTTTCCTCTTGAGAAAGGGATTCATTTGCCTTCTGGCAAGTTGTGTTTCCACCCCTAACCCTCAATGCTTCCGCGCTAGCCCTGTCCTCACTCAACATTTTCCTGTCTCAAGTCCCACTCTGCATTAACTCTATATTGATCAGCTGCTGTTGATTTCATGAATTATTCTGGAATCTACAGTGAGCTTTCGTAAATACACTGTTTCTAGCTAGATGTGAGCTGCAGCATGCATTGGAAGTGTATGTTTTCTGGACACCCCAATTTTCACATGGCTTCAAGCTGCATTATATTGCCTGTGCAGAACTGTCCTTAGAAACAGTACTTGGAAACATTAAAGTGCTGGGTATGTTGGCTGTCTGAGGAATTTAGAGAGCCGTAGTTAAAGAAAGTAATTTTCCAAAGCTCTATATAGAAGTTATATTGTTTATAAAGATGCTGCCATATTTCACTTCAGACAGTGATTTGAAGCCTCGTCTTTTATAAACTGAAGTCAGAGCTCTTGTAATCACTAGAGAATGAATCAGGGTCACCTCTCTGTATATCTTATCTCTCACTGTGTTTTATTCAATAAATTGTGTTTTCAAGTCACTTGTTGATTTATGGGGATCTTATGAATTCCATAGGGTTTTAGTCAAGGAATACTCATAGTTAGTTTTGTCCATTCCTTCCTCTCAAATATAGTCCACAGTACTAACGCCAGTTGGTGGTCTCCCATTCATGGCTCACTTTGCTTAGCTTCCAAAATCAAATGCGATTTGGTGCCTTGGTGTATTTAGGCTTAGCAAACCCATTTTCTCACCCCTGTCTTTTGTGATTTGGCTAAACACCTTCCTTCTTTTGTTTGTAACTATAGCAATCCCCTTAACATTTCTTCCATAGACTAGATTTTACTTTGCAGTAGCCTATCCATTTTTTTAAATAACCATCTATTTCAGAAATGCTCTGCAATCGAGCACAATAATTTTGTGATCTGAAACCAAAGTTGCATCCATCAAGAAAGTATCAGCCCGAAACTTGACTTGAAATGAGTTCAGCTCTAGATTATGTGTTTGTTTAACCTGAAACCTTTGCTACCTGAATAAACTCATTGCCCTGAATAGTCACCTGGCTACTGGCAAAACTGGTATTTCATTAAAATTCACAAGGCTGAGACAGAGCTCTCCCTTAAACATGGAACCAAATCGAAATTGTTTTGTTTGTATTGTTGACTTTCTATCAGCAGTGTGAATTCTGTGACCCTCTAGATCAGTGATTCTCAACCTGTAGGTCCCCAGATGTTTTGGCTTTCAACTCCTAACAGCTGGTAAACTGGCTGGGATTTCTGGGAGTTGAATGCCAAAACACCTGGGGACCCACAGGTTGAGAACCACTGCTTTTGATGTTATTAAGCCAATGAGATCCACCAATGTGTTGACTCACTGCGCAAGATTTAAATCAATAGGTCTACATTAGGTGGAACTAACCAATATGGATTAAACCTCAGTCTTCTACTCTGTAGACCTTTATTTGTAGAGGTATTCTGAGGTATGCTGGTCTCAGAATTTTATAAAAAAAATGATAGAAAGGGAAGAGAAACCAGGGGCCTTGGAATTACCCATCAGCAGTGACACATAGGTATTAGACTGTCTGAAGAAATTAGCATTCATTGCTATTAAATATAGTATAATCTTGCTGTCTAATGAGCTCATCAGACACAGTCTTCTCTGCGTCTTTCCCCCATTTTTCTATGCTGCCGAAGCAGAGTCCCATAGAGCCCATCACATGATGTAGGGCAACTTCCGGCGAAACTCTGTGCGGATCTGTTTTGGCAATGTAGAGAAATAGAGCCCTGAGTGACTTTGGCAGAGTTGAGTGTTACTGGACTCCTAATGGCCCAAAGCAGGGGGATGCCAGGAGAAAGATAGATCCGAAGGAGGAGAGGGCATGGGATGGCAGAAGATAGACCTCAGTGGGAAGGAACAGAGTAAGATGCTTCCCTCCACTGTCCCATGATTCACTCTGCTTTCCCCTCTTTCTCACTGCCCCTCTGATGAGGTCCTAAATTAAAATAAATGATCAGAGTTTTGTTAGGGATTTATGTCTTTTTAATAGATTTATACATACAGGCAGAGGAGGCCCTAGGTAATTTTCAACCGTAAGTAAACAGTATTTTGCCCCCCCCCCCTCCCCGCTAAACCAATCACTGATATATATTTTCTGTTCGTCATGGGAGTTCTGTGTGCCATATTTGGTTCAGTTCCATCATTGGTGGAGTTCAGAATGCTCTTTGATTGTAGGTGAACTATACATCCCAGTAACTGCAACTCGCACATGTCAAGGTCTACTTTCCCCCAAGAGCGTCTCAAGAGCGCCCCTGGGCAAAATCAACTATACTGCAAATGCTTACTTTGCGTAATGGGTTGAGCCGCCCCTGCCTACAGGAGTGGGAATTGGACAGTTCCATAATATCTATATTCAATAAAGGGCAATGTTGTGTTACATGGAAGAACCAGCAAAGTGAGCAATGTATATTGAGACTGATGCAATTGTGCAATGTGACCAATTACAACTGAAGCATATAAATCTGTTATACATTGGGACATTAGCCAGAGAGTGTTGATATGCACTGAGATACTTGCTGGTGTTCTGTTATTTGCCTTCGTAATTCACTAACAGGGTTTCTGCTATTTAGCTAAGTACACATAAAGTTATTTAATGGAAACCATGATGGAGGATTCCAGACAGTGTTTATAAGTTTCAATCTAAACATATGAATAATCAGAAATGAATAACTAAAAGAGAAGGAGCAAGAGAGGAAATGAATGAAGGGGAGTCAGATATACATACATTTGTATAGATCAGTGGTACCCTGATGGCGCAATGGGTTAAACCCTCATGCCGACAGGACTGAAAACCAATAGGCTGAAGGTTCAAATCCAGAGAGAATGCAGATGAGCTCCCTCTGTCAGCTCTACCTCCCCATGCGGGGACATGAGAGAAAACTACCACACGAATGGTAAAACATCAAACATCCGGGTGTCCCCTGGGCAACGTCCTTGAAGACAGCCAATTCTCTCACACAAGAAGTGACTTGCAGTTTCTCAAGTCGCTACTGACATGAAAAAAAGTGGGACCCAACCTTTAACCTCCAGGAGTTTGAGATTTTAACTCCCAGAATCCCCAGCTAGCTTGTCCAACTGTCAGGAAATCTGGGAAATGAAGTCCAAACCACTAAGAGGAGCAAAGGTTGGGAACCACTGATCTATATGAATATATGCCAATCTCCTTGCCCTTTATTCATTCTCCCCTTCGCCTCTCCCTTTCAGTGATGTGTTTCTACACTATTGTTCCACCCTGATTGTGTCCAATATAGGGCTAGCTGGAAAAAGTCCAAATGATGCTTTTCTTCCTCTGTGTGTTCTTCTAGTGACCAAAACAAATATTAATGTAGGACAAGTAGCACAGCTAGCTCAGGAATTTTGGAAGCACTCTAATAACAGTATGTGACATGATCTTTGTTTCTGGGTTATGAATGTCATTTCCTAATTGGTTCTATAATAAAAGGCAGGCACACATGCGGAAAAAGTTTATTAAACTGCAAAAATTTTGTTTTTGCAGGACGTCCTGCAGGACATTTTGCTATAGTTTTTCAATGAATATCTCACAGAGTCTCATCCAATTTTCTCAAGTAGAACAAATAAGTAAGCACCACACAATCCAACAGGAAATAACACTTTCAAACGAGGAATGGATTTTTTTCCAAATTGTGTTACATAGTGTAATGAAACTATTGGATTCTACCAAATTTAATCTAATTATCTAATCCAATGATTTAATAAGCCATCTAATGA
Organism: Anolis sagrei; assembly: GCF_037176765.1. Taxonomy (NCBI): domain Eukaryota; kingdom Metazoa; phylum Chordata; class Lepidosauria; order Squamata; family Anolidae; genus Anolis; species Anolis sagrei. Next base: position 136,093,271 of record NC_090021.1, on the reverse strand, counting down.
TCGATCTAATAATAATACAGTTAGATTTGATCCATGTGTCAGAGTGAAATGGTGAAAGGGGGAAATTTAGTGCTGATAGAAAGACACAATTGGGTGTATGCTATGCTGTAAAGTGCAGAAAAAGTATAATACAGCCATTAGGATTGTGTGCAGAACCATTTTCATCATTTCATCTGTTATTTTGTTACTTTCAGGTACACATAACGGGAAGGCCCCTCCTGGTACAAAAATCAGCTCAACATGAAAGCAAGCTAGAGCCGATCCTGGAACCTTGCCTGCTTTTCATGAGCAGCTTTAGAAAGAGTGCCTGCCTCCTCTGGAATAAGAGAACTTGCCCCCTTGCCTTGGAAAGCATGTGTGGCATGCAGGCCCAGAAAGCACATGCACCTGCCTGCAGCCGAGCGCCTCCTCTGGAGTAAACTTGCCTCCAATTCTTGGAAAGTGCGTGTGATGTGCAGGTCCAGAAAGCACACACACCTGCCTAAAGTTGAGTGTCTCCACTGGAGTAAACTTGCCTTCTTGCCTTGGAAAGTGCATGTAGTGTGCAGGTCCAGAAAGCATACACACCTGCCTACAGTCGAGCACCTCCTCTGGAGTAAACCTGCCTTCTTGTCTTGGAAAGTGTGTGCAGTGTGCAGGTCCAGAAAGCATACATGCCTGCCTGCAGTCGAGTGCCTCCTCTGGAGTAAACTTGCCTCCTTGTCTTGGAAAGTGCATGTGGTGTGCAGGTTCAGAAAGCACACATGCCTGCCTACAGTCGAGTGACTCCTCTGGAGTAAACTTGCCTTCTTGCCTTTGAAAGTGCATGTGGTGTGCAGATCCAGAAAGAACATATGCCTCCCTGAAGTGGAGCGCCTCCTCTGGAGTAAACTTGCCTCCTTGCTCTGGAAAGTGCATGTGGCGTGCAGGCCCAGAAAGCATGTGTGCCTGCCTACAGCCAAGCACCTTCTCTGGAGTAAACTTACCTCCTTGCCTTGGAAAGTGTGTGTGGCATGCAGGCCCAGAAAGCATGCATGCTTGCCTGCAGCTGAGCACCTCCTCTGGAGTAAGAAATGGGTAAGAAGCCTCTGTAAAGTGTGCTCCTGCCTGCAGCTGAGTGCCTCTCCTCTAGAGTAGAGCTTAAATGCCTAAAATGACGGGAAGGGGAACCTGGGAATCCCCTCCGCCACCGCCCATGATGGTCCAATATAAAGCAGATATTTCGGAACCCCGGAGTGAAAACAGATCTCTGCCTTCCCAATTTCAGGAGGCTCCCGAAAGCTGGGACACAAAACAGCCAGGCATGTAGCCGGGCGGGGGGGGGGGGGGGGGCTTGGGGGCTTCAGCCTCCCCCCCCCCCAAATTCTGATGGTGGTCCACGAGAAGACCTTACTGGTGCATTATTTGAACTGCTATGTTTATTCATATCATGATCTGATCACTATACTCAATATATCCCATATGCATGGGGGTATTGGGGTAACGATACAAAAGGTTTGCTAGGGTAGACCCTCTTTCACTCAGACTCAGCCCACCCCCGAACCAAACTCAGTCCCCCCCAACCAAACTCAGCCCCCCCCCCCCCGAAACAAAATCCTGGCTACGGGCCTGCTAACAGCCATTCTGAAATCCTCAGAATTAGGTTGCTACCCTCCCTGTTCTTTCATTCAAAATGTTCTTTTTCTTAAGGAAAATTTCACCCCCTTCTAACAAGGTTCCCTTTGACTTCCTTCCATCTGCCAGCACTGGCCAGTATCCAAGTCTGACATTGAACTCACAAAAGTAGCTTCTGTGAATGCAAGCAAGGAGAGAACAGTCTTGCATTTTTTTCCCTTGCAACTGTCCGTATACCTCTTTCTCAACCCACAGTAACTGCTACAGAGATCTGGCAATATCTGCAGAGCAGGTTTAAGGGCACCTGATAGGTCTGCATGCTAGAGGGGAGAAGGTCCAAAAACCCTGACACTACCATGAGCTTTTTATTGGATTGGAGCCCATGGCCTCACAGGAATGTCAGTGAAGCCTGCCAATTTCACTGTCCTTGTACATTTCCCAAATCCAGGAAGCACGTCCCCTCAATCAAAAACAAAATTCAACTTCTCTCTATGCTTCGGTTTTTGCTCCTGTACTTTGGAAGCTGAATTTTAAAAACAGGACTGCTTAGGACAGGAAAGAAATTGCTTGTGATACACTACCTCTCCAGGGTTGCAGGAGCACTCAGTGAACCCTTGGAAAGAAATAATTACATGGGACGGCAAGACAGCATTGTTATACTTCTCTCCCACCTCCACAGGGGAAAGTGATGTTTACTATCTGCAGCGAGGCATACTCTCTATCTTCATCCCAGGAGGACTGAATGTAATGCCTTTTTAATTGACAAGGCTCTTGCAGAAAGGTTAAACAATGAAGGAGGGAAGTTTCTGAAATATGTTTTGCAAGATATATGAAACCTTTAAGGAATGTTTAAAAATCAGACCATTTGATACATATTTTTCCCCTATAGTCAAACGTATGGCACAAGGATCTTCATTATAATTATTCCTGATGGTAGTAAACTATATTGCATTGTGTTGATCATTTGGGTATTCATTGATGTTAATTGCCATCCACTAGGAGCCATGGTGGCACAATGGGGTAAAACTTTGTGCCGGCTGAACTGCTGACCTCAAGGGGTGAGCTCCCATCTGTCAGCTCTAGCTTCCCATGCAGGGACATGAGAGAAGCCTCCCACAGGATGGTAAAAAATCCGGGCATCCTCTGGGCAACGTCCCTGAAGACGGCCAATTCTTTCACACCAGAAGTGACTTGCAGTTTCTCAAGTCACTCCTGACATGATAAAAACATTGCCATTCACCTTGCTTTACAGATGATCCTATGAATGAGAGACCTCTAGGTCAACCTGTTTTTAACAGCTCTGTTCAGATCTTACAAACTCAGGGCCATGGCTTCTTTGATATTGTTTAACCTTTTGTAATATAGTCCTCATCTTTTCCTACTACTTTCTGCTATACCAAATATATATTGCTTTTCCAATGGGTCTTGTCTTTTCATGATATGTCCAATGCATGACAGCCTCAGTTTAGTCATGTTAGTTTCTATGGAGTTTTCATTAGTGTTATTTATATTTAACACAGGGAAAGATGGATCATGCTAATGTTGCCACTGCTTCCAGTAGGCCACACAGCTCTGGCTGAGCTCCTGGCTGTTGCAGATGCCCCATTCTGACATTAAAAGAAGCACCCACACAAACAGGAAGAAAGTGGGGAGATTGTCCTTTTCCTTCTTTTTGGTTGTGCTGGCACTTACGTTGATACCAGAATGGGATGCAGTGATGACTGATCTCACAGCTTCTAGTGTCCAACTAGGAGTGATAGCAGCAACATGGAAACTGAAGTGGGGCTCATGCAGTCTCAGCCCGGCTGGATCATGTAGACAGCAATGCATCACCAGAGAAGGTCCGGCCAGGTGTCTGACTGCTTCCAGGGCAGGGCCAGACAGATTTCGCAGCTAATGTAGACTTGCCCTTTATTGATATAATGCTATTCTCTTGCTATAGAAGGCGTCCCCTTCCCTTTTGATTCCAGACTCTTATTGCTGAATTCGGAGGTATACAATTCTCACTCCCACTTTTTTTTTTTTACTAAGATGTTCCCAGTCTTCTTTTGTATTCAGTTGTGGTCTACCTGCAATGAAACGTATTTATGAAATTTATATCCTATCTCTTAAGGCGTGTAACAACTGTTCACAATACAATTAAATAAACTAATGGCTCAATCAGAGATTGCAACTACTGAAATTAAATTGGCCTGTACTTATTCCAAGCAATGAAATGTTCGTCTGGCTCAGACAACAGATAATTTGAGTGGTCAGGCTGGTTGCAATCCTCCTCCATTCAGAACCACAACAGATCTGGCACTCCGTCTTAATGCTTATGCAATACTTACTTAAAGTTGCATCTGAAGAAGTAGAGTTAGTCTACTAAAGTTTATGCTACCAACTTGATTCTCTTAGTTATTCTCTAATATTCATTTGCATACATATTCCAGACTCACGTGGTAGTTTTTAAATTACTGTGACCTTGAGATCCAACATGGTAGTGGTTTGTGTACTGGACCACAACTTTGGAGACCAGGGTTTGATTCCCCCCTTGGCAATAACCATCCACTGGGTGATCCTCGACAAGTCACAGTCTCTCAGCCCAAGAGGAGGGCAATGGTATATCCCTTCTCAACAAATCTTGCTGACAAAACCCTGTGATATGTTCTCCAAAATGGCTTGAAAGCATTCAGCAACAAAAATCAAGCCCATGCTGTTTAACTTTTAATAGCTTTTCAAAACCAGAAGTACACTATCAGCCACTTCATTGGTTTTTGTTGTTGTTGTTGATTGGTACTTTTGGCAGAGTTTGTGGCCTTGGAAGATCCTGCAACAGAAAATTGCCCCCGGGATACACCAAAAAGGCTCTGTGAAATCAATTGGACTATAACTAACTGTGAGAGCTGTTCAGCAGTGGAACTCTCTGCTCTGGAGTGTGGTGGAGGGTCCTTCTTTGGAGACTTTTAAGCAGAGGCTGGATGGCCATCTGTCAGGAGTGCTTTGAATGCTATTTTCCTGCTTTTTGGCAGGAGGTTGGACTGGATGGCCCATGAGGTCTCTTCCAACTCTATGATTCTGTGATTCTATAATCTTATATTTCAGTGGATTTATTCTAAGTATGACCATGTCTGCTTTCAATTCAATGATGAAAATATAGCAGGTTGGACGGTGGTGGCTGTGATGATTTTAGTCATTTATACTGTTTTATTCCATCCAGCCCCATTTATATTGTATAATCATCAGCAACACAGCACACCACTAAAAGCCAGTCCATTTCTAAAAATCTGAAGAAGAACATGAAGGAAGCTTTTCTAGCTTTCCTAATTCAAGTCAAAAGTCTGGCTACCAAGAAGGTAAGAAGGTAAGAAGGTCCTCTCTTTAGTTCTCACCAAATGAACCAGAGGAAGTAGTGGGCCAGAGCAAGGAGCCTTTCCTGAAGATCTTAGAGGTCTAACTGAATCCTATAGAGAAACATAGTCCTTTAACTTCCAGCATGCCTTTTCCCCAGCATGTGTTAAAACTAAAGGACAAGCAGAAACCCAATAGGTTGGTATTTGCTCCAGCATTTGAAGATGGAAGCAGTACCCATTTAGGTTCTGACTATCATTATTTGATATGACTTCCATCATCTTGTGCTGATAAAATTTAATTAGCACCCTACCCATTTCTGCCTGTTGTCTGTTTGAAGTACTGGGCCCTCAGACCCTTTATGTCAGTGGTTCAAAACCTGTGATCCATGGACCACCAGTGGTCCACAAGAATTAAAATATGGTCCATGGCCTCACCGTTACTACACTGTTATTCCAGTATGTATAGAGTAATTAGTTTTTAGGAGAACCGTACATTTAAGACTCTGTTTTTTTCTTTCTATGGGTTTCTAATATATCTCCTGCATGATCCAGTTTGTCCTGCTGTTCAGAAATCAGAAGACAGCTTGTGTTAGCAGCTACTTGTGGTGCTAAAGAAGCGAGATTGCTAAAACACGTATTTTCCCCAACAAAGAGCGAATTGCTTGAAAAAAGTCTTAATTTCTAGATCTACTTCCTGATCCTACAGATAACATTTACAGTCAGCTCTCTATTTTAAATGGGGTTAGGGGCTCCGCAAGAGTAGGAAAATCATGAACAAAAACCCTACTTTTAAACTGAGAGAACACCCTCCAGGATTCTCTAGGTCTTCTAGCAAGATGCTATAGCCAATCTCTGGTAGAAGGAGAACATAGAATAAAATCAGACTGAAGGACTTACAAATGCCTGGAGAAGAGTTCTCTCTTCTCCAGAGTAACTCTCATGATCAAGTTTCAGCAAAAGTTGACTATAGAGTCATGCTGGAAATTCATAGAGAATACATATGAATCAAATGCCGTTAATAATCCAACCCACAAGGTAAAACGATGATGCATGAAACATACATATGTAAGTACACCAAAGCACTTGAGGTATTTCCAGATGAAGAAGTCGTGGTGCAAGCAGCCTGCTTTGCTCTGGGAACTTTATGGGAGGATTTAGATGTCATTGCCTTCTATCTATAATACCACTGACCAGCTTCTTCCATTCTCATTGTTGTTGTTTGTTGACATCAACCCTCTGGGCGACTCTAGGGATGTCACACTCTCTTGGCTTCAGAGGAGGACAATGGCAGTTTCTGAACAAATCTCATCTCAAAATCCCATAAATCAGAAATGCCGTGAAGATACATAACAAACTTCATACATATATACAATGATACTATAAGCCAGTGTTGCTGATGCTTTTTCAAACTATTGGTCAAAACTGTGAATGCTCACCATATGACAATAATAAATGACATCCTTTGCTGTGATTTTACTCTCATATAGAAGAAATGAAATATGTTGATCAACTACAGTTTCCACCATCCCTTGCCACAGTTCATGTTGGGATGGGATTATTGGGAGTTGGAATTCACCTGGAAGCTATTAGTTCCTTATCTCTGCTGGATAAAAGAGGCCAGAGAAAGTGTGAATGTCCATAATGGGAGAGGAGGGAAGAAAAGAGGCAAGAAGGGAGAGAATTTGATTGGAAGCCAGATATACTTGCTTACGATAAAGTTAAAGTAAATCTGATGCAACCATAGAGATGCTAATGTCAGCATCCTGTGTCTGTAGCATCAGCAGACATATCACTTAGTGGGGATTTTTGTCTCGTTTTAGAGTTCAATCAGTGACCTCTGAGGTCTGAGGTGTGTAAGCTGTGCAGGTTCTTCCACTTAATTTACTTCTACATTCAGGGCATTAGGAACACAAGCGGTGTCTTTCCTCTGGGGAACATGACTCATGCATGATTGTACCTCAAATGGATGCTTTTGCCTCTGTAATTTTGACCATGTTAATTTCAGAAGATCTAGAAGGGGTGGGGTGTTTCCAGGCAGAATTCCAGCTGTAGCTTTCCCCCTTCTTTTCCTTCAGCTAATTCAGCTATAGGAAATGCAGAAAGTGTGGTTGAAAACTAGTTTAAGCCTTCCCTGACATATTTGTGTCATTTTACAGTTTTGGAATGTACCTCTTGCTCATTTAATGAGCTTTCCCAGCTGTAGATAAGTATTTGGGAATCATAGGATGGGATTATGTTCTCTTCCTGCCTGAGTAGTGTCAGGGATGGAGTCAAGATGGTCCTGTTGCACCAAAACGAATTCTGTCTGTCTGGACTGTTACCCTTACTTGTTCTGTCATCCCAATTGCTGTGGCTGATAGTCGAAGAGCTGGGCACCTTTGCTGAAATCGGACAGAGGTTCCCACATGATCAGGGAGAAGGAGAGGCCATTCTTTGCTCTCTGGAGCTCACCGGCTGTAGTGCTGGAGCCAACATGTCCCCAATCCACACCCTTTTCCCTGCACTGCTGATGGTGTCATTGGCCATGTGGAAAAAAGACTGGTTTACTTTGCAGCCAGGCTACTGTCCACTTTGTGACTATAGTACTTTGGAGTTACAGTAAAACTCCAGAGCGTTTCCCAACTATACTAAACATGGAGCCAAAACAACATGTCCTGGCTTACCTTGTGTTAAGGACTATAAGTTCTTAGATGTCAGCTAGGCATCAGGTTCATTTTCTGCTAACTTTAAGGTAAAGGGCTGGTGTAGACAAGCCTACAACTCTGGTCTGAATTTCTGCTTAGGCATGAAAACCCATTGAGTGACCTTAGGCAAGTCATGCTCTTAAAGCCTTGGAAAAAAGGCAAGGGCAAAAACCCTCTGAGTTGATCTTGTCTGGAAAACCCATGATAGGTTTATTTCAGGGTCACCTTGGAGGCACACAACAGGAAGACTAGCTTTGCTGTCCATAACCATATCTACATGGCCAAAATAAAGTGGACTCAGACCTCAGCTGCTTCAGGGAATCCAGGTGCTGAGAGACTGGATTTGAAGCAGACATGCTCCAGAGTAATACTGGGTTTTGGAGTGTGGACAGTTGGATTGTGCTAGATCCAGCCTGATCCAGCTACCCACACTCTGTGATTCTACACTTTGCACTTTCCACATGTCCAACAGACTACTGCGGCATCACCGGAAACAAGCAACTTCTTACCAGAGCCTTGCTGTTGACTTTCTTCCTGATGATGTCATATCAGTGTGCCCAGCCATGTGATCAGATGTGCAATGTCACCAGCAAGCCTCTGGCAGGGAGTTGGTGATGTTATGGTGATGTTCTTTTGAAAAGACCCAGTTTTGACCTCTTTCCACTCCCTCCTCCTTTATTCTCATCTTATTTCAATTGCTGTAAATAGAGTTCAAAAGAAAAATGTTGTTTATACACAATTAACTCAGCAAAGAGGAGAGGAGAGAAGGGATGCCAACTTGCCTTTTCCTAGATATGTAGGCAGTCTCTCTTAACTAGGATGTGCACCCTCATTAATAGCTTTTGCTATCTTTACCACACACTGATGTTGCATGGGCAGATATATTAGAGCATTCATCAGTGAAATGTTGGGGAGTATATGCTGTGGGGCATAGCCGGGCTGGCTGAAAGCACTGATAATATGCTTTTGAGACAATAGTCACACCACAGAGTAAATTGATGCTGCATGAAAATGAACTGCACCCTCTTTTGGGGTGCTTTCAGGCAAGGGACTCTATACACCGTCAAAAGACAAAAGTAGTTTGTACTCTATGAACTCAGTAGGGAAGATAGGAATGAGTGGAATTTTATCTTTCCAGTAGAATCAGGCAAAACCAAACCAAATTCTGACTTGCATTTTCTTCCTCATTAAAAACATTTTATATCTTGGGTACACTCTGATGCAACTTGGCCATATATGTCCAAGTTTTTACCTATGAAATTGAGGTTGAGATTTAGAAATCCAAGGACCGCTGGTACCAAGATACCTTGCCCGGTGAGCCCTGGTAATTGCCAACATTCCTGGGTGAAATAAGACTTAACAGTACTGAAGACAAGGACAGAGGCTATAACCACGAATAAGAAGAAAGTCAGCCAGTCATCCATTTCCCACCAAACATGCCAAAGATCTGCTTGAGTTTTTTTTAAGGGGAGTATTTGTCTCCCAGAAATGGAACCAGTCTAAACTCCTTTGGCAAAGAAGTCACACTGCCCATGAGCAACAACAGTGAAGGCCTTCTCTTCTGTCCCCATGTCTTTGGAAAGGAACTTGTGTGCAAATGCAGTCAGAGATGCATAGGAGTAGAAATGTCAGCATTCCCTTCAAGTGCTTATTAATGAATTTATGGACAATGGTTTCCTGCAAAGCTGGGAGTGATCAAATCAATTGTGAGTCAGAACACAAATGAGCTCTTTTTGCTGTGTCGAGCAGCTCCAGCTAGTCTAGTGGGGAAAAATCTGTTTGGCTACTATGGATACCTGTTTTGGTGCTGCAGTTATGTGAAGACTGGAAGGAGATCTCAGCAGCCCAAAGCACTTTCTTGGCTTCTTTTTTTTTATGAGGAGAGATTGCCAGCCACTGGAGTGTTTCAGGTGTAGCCAACTGAATACCATGTTTGCGTAGCCCCCATTGGAAATCAAGCATTTGGCAAGGAGTTTCATACATGTGTGTATTTGTGTGTACGTAAATTTTTCCTAACTGTATGTTTTATTTCCAAATTGGAGAATTGCATATTAATCCTTATTTTATTTAACCAGGATGGCTAATGCCATCCCAAGCTATTTTGAAGCTCAAGGCAAAACAACCAATGGTACCCCCTTCCTCTTCCCAAATCAAGACACACAGCCACCTGTTATTTTGGCACCAGAGGCAAAATACACCAGAGACAAGCATTTTTTCTGCATTCCTGGTAGTTAAAATACTTATTTACCATTATAAATAACAATTACTGAAATATTTGAGGCAAATCCATTCTTTATGCAGGTTTTTTTTACAATGTCCTGGTCTAGGTTCACTATGCTCTCCATATCCTTGGAACAAGTATCCACAATTACATTTCCTTTAGGTACTTTAGTGAGATTCTATAGTATTCTAGTGAGATTTTATAGTATTGGAATGGGCCCAGGGACTGCATCAAATAATCCCCAGGCTCAATCCACACTGCCATTTTGGTTTTTTGGGTTCCATGAGCCCAAAAAAACTAAGAAAGCATCCACCTTTAAAAGTTTAAAAATGTACCTAGCTGCCATTATGGTCCTCCTCGGACCCTCCTGGCATGAGGAAATGACACTCCAGGAAATATGGGGGGGACGGGGATGTCATTTCCTTGTGTCAATAGGGCCCGAGGTGAACCATAATGGTGACTGGGTAAGTTTTCAAACTTTTACGGGTTCTTTTGTGGCTTCAGTGTGGCTGCATACCATCTCAATTGGTATTGGGTGGGAGTGGGGACAGAAATGCACACCAAAGCAGGTTTTAAAAACCTGCTTTGGCGTGCATTTCTCAGATGTTTGGAAGCACCCACCCAGAGATGAACAGAAGACAAAAAACGACTTTATAAAATATTGATTTATGTCAGTTTTTGTGGTTTTTTTCGGGATATATGGCCATGTTCTAGAGCAGGGGTCCTCAAACTAAGGCCCGGGGGCCGAATGCGGCCCTCCAAGGTCATTTACTCGGCCCTCACTTAGGGTCAACCTAAGTTTGTAATGACTTGAAAGCACAGAACAACAACAACAATCCTATCTCATCAGCCAAAAGCAGGCCCACACTTCCCATTGAAATACTAATAAATTTATATTTGTAAAAATTGTTCATTTTAATTATTGTTTTGTTTTAAGTGGTTTTTGCACTACAAATAAGATACGTGCAGTGTGCATAGGAATTCATTCATGTTTTTTTCAAATTATAATCCGGCCCTCCAACAGTTTGAGAGGCTGTGACCTGGCCCTCTGTTTAAAAAGTTTGTGGACCCCTGTTCTAGAGGCATTTCTCCTGACGTTTCGCCTGCATCTATGGCAAGCATCCTCAGAGGTGAGGTTTGCTGGGACTGGGAAAAAAGGGGTTTATATATCTGTGTATATATAAACCCCTTTATAAACAGATATATAAACCCCTTTTTTCCCAGTCCCAGCAAACCTCACCTCTGAGGATGCTTGCAAACCTCACCTCTGAGGATGCTTGCCATAGATGCAGGGGAAACATCAGGAGAAATGCCTCTAGAACATGGCCATATAGCCCGAAAAAACCCACAAAAACTGAGTGATTCCAGCCATGAAAGCCTTCGACAATATATTGATTTATGTGTTGTCTATCCAACTAAAATTAATTATTTTATTAGGCATATTTCATCATCCTCTAAAAATAATGACTTTTGTGTTTCATCTTTGTAATTTATCACCATTCCTACTATTTTTTATGGAGCTGGACAACATGTGCAGCAAAATACATTTGAGAAAGATTTGTCAGAAGACTGGCTGTATGAAATCCTTCATCTTAAAAGTATTCCCATGACAGTTTTTGGCACTGAAAGATTTCTGAATGCAATTTACGAGGGGAGGGGAGGGGAGGGATGGTATATTTGCCAATATCTGCCTTGCCATTAAACTGTTTTGTACTGTTCCAGTTACTGTTTCTTCAGCTGAAAGATCATTCAGCAGACTGTCAAATTAATTGGAAACATGGCAAAGAAGCACTACTAGTCAAGAAAGACTTAATCATCTAGCAATGTGGTGCATCAAAAATGATTTAGCAAAGCAAGTTGATTTGATGGAAGTTACTGAAAACTTTGCAATGACAAAAGCTAGAAAATATATGGAGGGTTCTTTTTTGATATTATTCTAAGTTTTATTTTGTAAAGCCATATAGTTTTCAAAAATAAATATTAATATTATTATTGTGTCATCATTTAAACCAACTTATTTTGTCCTAAATCTTGGAGAGTCCTGGTTCCCAATGTCGGGCACTCGTCCCATTGGAGGATTATTTAATTTTTAAGGGGGCTATTTGATTTATGAACAGAGAATTGTTAACATGTTATGGTTCTAGGGACCTCATATGCAGAGTATAAATATATATTGTGACATATACATTTTAAAAATTAAAATCAGAATGTACACAGTGGTCAGCTGGTGACAATGGAGAGGGGGAAAGCCAGCAAATAGAGAGAAGCAGTGAGAGCAAAGTTAACTAGAGAATGTAAGAGCACAGAAATGTGAGGCCATGTTATCAGTGTTCTTTAAACATTACAAAACACATAAAACATTCTTCCATTCTCTATTATATGCTTTGAAGCTTTATTGCTATTTTTTCATATCACTTCATATCACTTCATATGATTATTTTTAAATATTTCTTACTGAGTTCTTCCTCAGTACTTCAATTGTCCTTTTGTTCTTTTTTTTCTCTTTCATGGATGCCATGTTTTTAGAAGGTATTTAAGACTAAAGATCTTGTCACATTAAGTGGCCTAATGTGGGTGACAGTGGGGGGATTCGCTGGGCATTGCGGCAAATCCATGGGGCCGCAGGGGAATCGTCACCTCACATGCAGTGTTTTCTTCCTTATTACACAGGGGAAAGTGTTACTGCCTGGTTTTCTCCATGCTGTCCCTGTTGCTGGCAATAAGAATATGGGAACAAGCCTTCCATGTTCTCTTTGCTCCGTTGTAGGACACTTTCAACACAGTTTAGGGACAGAGCCCCACCAAAAGTATGTGTGCATTGTTTGCTGGGATCCATCAGGTACCATCCCTGAACCTTGTTGGAAGTGTCCTAGGACAGGTAAGAAAGCCTGTGTGATGAAGTGGTAAGTTCATGGACTTTTAGGTTTCTTCCATGTGATAATTATATGTCACAGAGGGAGGGGGGAAAGCATCAGGATTTTAGAGATGCTGAGGTAGAGAATGGCCAAAAAAAGGTTGTGAATTTACTTATTTATTTATTTATTTCCTATATTTATACCCCGCCCTTCTCACCACCACCCCGGGGGGGGGGGGGGACGGACTCAGGGTGGCTTCACAAAGCACTCGGAAGTGCTCGGAAGCTGATTGGCGCCCAGTGGAGCTGGTGTAACAGAATCACTGCTGTAGAGCATCATGCAGGGAGACCATCAAAGATCCTGGCCTGGGGAACCACTTCAGAATGTGGGAGCCATGAGATGCACAGGTAGTCCAAAGTTAGTCCAAAGTTAGCTTGCTTATATGTTATTACCATTAGCAAGCATTGTGCTTATAGTACTCCATCTAACACCATGAAGTGAGGCACATATAAGTAACTGCTTATCGCTCTGCTTTCATTAGAACATGGCCTGGATACAATGACTTAAATTTTTAAAATCATTTTTTCTTTCCTCCATCATCATTTCCCAGTCTGATGTTTGCAACCACTTCCTTCGTAAAGAGATTTGGAGGTCCTAAAGCTTTCCACACAATTTTGTGACTGAATAAAGGTGTGACTAAAACCAATTTTGGATTTAGTTTTCTGGCCACTCCTGCAGCTTGTAAGCTTTCGGCTATATCCTCTTTGAGCTTATTATTGGCCACCACAGGGAAATATGTAGTCTGTATCATCTCCTAACATAATGAGAAGCTGTTTGTGTAAAGCAGCTTGCTTAGGAGATGTTAACCACACTCTGAAAACCCCACTCTTTGTAAATCAGCTTTGCAAATGTGGTTAAAAATGGTCAGTGACAGTCTTCACATAGGGGTACTTGGGTGGTTTTGCCTACTTAACGGTGAATCTCCTGATTATGAGAATGACGTGAATATAGTACTTTGGCAATTATGAGGTCTATCTTAATTACCCAGTTCCTTGAAATTACTCCTGCCAAGCCAGCTACAACTGTCATCTTCAATCTCAGTGGTGGGGTGAAGCAATCCTGGGATTGAGGTGGGATATTAAAGGAGCTGTGCATCTACACTGTAGAACTAATGCAGTTTTGAACTGCCATGGTGGCCTAACGCTATGGAATCCTGGTGAGACACCGGCACTTTTGGGCAGAGAAGGATAAATACTGTGCAGATTTACAGCTCCTATGATTCCATAGCATTGAGCCATGGCAGCTAAAGTGATTTTAAATGGTAGTAGATCTGTAGTGTAATTATACACCCTAAGGCACTCAACCAAATTTGGGATGGAGTTCATCATTCTGGACAGCGCCACTAAAACTTAGTGAAGCTTCCCAGTACTGCTGACATGGGAGCCATGTATTGCTCCTCGGCCAAATATTCTTCCCTTTTTAATTTCAGGGTTTGCAAAAGTGATGAGCTAAGGGGGTGAGGAGAGAGCAGGAGAAGTGGTGAAGTTCACTCCTGCTTTTGCTACAGGGAGTTTAACTACCTGCTGATTCCACATTATTTGCATCCACCGTTAGGCTAGCCATAGGCAAAGGATGACAGGGCCTCCTGTAGTCTAGAAATTCATGTGGAATTAAAAAAAATACCATGATTGAAGCTTTTCTCATCCTTGTATGACAAGTTAGACCTTTTGCTACACAATTTAAAACTGGGGAGGACAGTAAATCAAGATGCAGCTCTGTCACTTTTACATTCAGTTTGGACTACAGAGGCGTATTTGTTTCTCCTTTGATTTCCTGTTCAGTGCTTGTTGTTTATCATATACATAAATGTATGAGGGCAAATTTTGGGGCCAAAATTCTGGGTTTTGATGTGATCTGAAGATAAATTGAGAGTCATTCTGTACAGAAGGAATATTGCCAGCAATGAGTTAGGGGGCCAGCTGTTTGGCTCAGGCATTCAAAAAGTCCAGAAGTGGGAACATGGCAGAGAAAGAGAGGGGAGGGGAAGGAACTGGTCCTTCATTTAGTTCTTCTGGAATGGACGAAGCTGTTGCATTTTGCCATGCTACTCAGAGAAGGGTATGATTCCTTTTTTCAAAACAACAACAACAACAAAGAGTGAGAGAGAAGAATGAAGGCATAGTACTTGACCCATGGATAAGTCTATCTAGGTTTTTTGGTCCATTTAAAAATAAATTTTGTATATTTATGCATGAATATATGCCTATATGCAGGTGGCGCAGCAGGTTAAACTGCTGAGCTGCTGAATTTGTTGATGAAAGGTCAGTGGTTCAAATCCAGGGAGTGGGGTGAGCTCCCGCTGTTAGCCCCAGTTCCTCCCAACCTAGCAGTTAGGAAACATGCAAATGTGAGTAGATCAATAGGTATCGTTCCAGCGGGAAGGTAACGCTGCTCCATGCAATCATGCCAGCCACATGACCTTGGAGGTGTCTACGGACAACAGCAGCTCTTTGGCTTGGAAATGTAGGTGATTACCACCCCACAGGAACCCCCGGTGGCGCAGTGGGTTAAACTCCCGTGCTGGCAGGACTGAAGACCGTCAGGTTGCAGGTTCGAATCCGGGGATGAGCTCCCTCTATCAACTCCAGCTCCACATGCAGGGACATGAGAGAAACCTCCCACAAGGATGATAAAAACATCAAATCATCTGGGCGTCCCCTGGGCAACGTCATTGCAGACAGCCAATTCTCTCACACCAGAAGCAACTTGCAGTTTCTCAAGTCGCTCCTGACATGACAATTTTTTTTTTAAAAAACCACCCCGCAAAGCTGGACATGACTAGACTTACTATCAAGGGGAAACCTTTACCTTTACTTCGTCTGCATGAGTATATGCAGTAATTTCATGCAACTTGAACACTAGGTACTGTACTCGCAATTGTGCTAGGCCAGATATTTTAAAAAGCAAACTATTTGCACGTTGGATTTTTATTGCTTTATGCTTTATATTTCTGTTTGCACGATGCCTAGAGCATCTGTTCAGCAAGAGCAATCATGTATCAAAATGATAAATAATTATATTCCAGCAAGGAAGGCCACAGTAAACTAAAAGACAGGAAATTCTCTCAGGCACAAATCTGGATTTAAATCTCATCTTCTGTGTTCTCCTTTTTATGATGAAATGACTAGAAAGAAATTCTTCTCCTTAGAATGGAATCCAGGAGCAGCTATAGTCCCGAGTCTTCAAACTCACATGAGAGATTGTGGGAGCTGGCAACCGTGATGTTCTCTTAAATGTCTGTTGGCAATCTGTCATTTTAAGTCTTCTCTGTCTTTTCTGATTTGAAAGCCACATGGGGATCCCAGAGTGTTTTATGTGTAGGTTCTTCTGGGAATGATAGGGTTGTGGGATTTGATTGCTTTAGATAGGTGTGGGTTTCCCTTGAGAATAAATGGAAGATGGTTATCAGTGATTTATAAAAAGCGAAAAGTTGGCATGCTGTACATATTCCCATGTGGAATAAAGACAGGGGGAAAAACTGAAGAAAGAAAATGGAAAACTTGGCCATTGCAGGCCTGATACACACAGCAGGGAGCCAAAAAACGTTGAGTAGCAGATGGATGTTTATGAAAGGATATTGCAGAACCTTATTATGATAGTGCATGGTTGTGGCAACCTGCTTTATTTAAAGTTATATAATACTAATGCACATAGCTTGGGAAAACATCCTTCAACCAGCATCACTCCTGATCTTGCTAGTAAAAGGAAGTTGTTGCCCCCCTCCCGCTGCAAAGTAATGCCTTAGAACCCAGTTTATCTGGTTACACTTGTAGACAAAGTTGGCACACATATGGGTCTGGATCCAGGCATTGATCTACCTGATTGATGAGACGAAAGCTCTGGGTTGATACTGGAGTTGCTGGAATGACATAGAATCATAGAATCATAGTGTTGGAAGAGACCTCGTGGGCCATTCAGTCCAGCCCGCTGCCAGAAGCAGGAAAATTGCATTCAAAGCACCCCGACAGATGGCCATCCAGTCTCTGTTTAAAAGCCTCCAAAGAAGGAACCTCCACCTCACTCCGGGGCAGAGAGTTCCACTGCTTAACTGCTCTCATGGTCAGGAAGTTCTTCCTCATGTTCAGGTGGAATCTCCTTTCCTGTAGTTTGAAGCCATCGTTCTGTGTCCTAGTCTCCATGCCAGCAGAAAACCAGCTTGCACCTCCCCCCTATGACTTCCCTTCACATATTTGTACATGGCCATCATGTCTCCTCTCAGCCTTCTCTTCTGCAGGCTAAACATACTCAGCCCTTTAAGCCACTTTTCATAGGACATGTGTGGGTTCAGTTGGGCAGATGCTCAATGAGGTCTTGCAGTCACCAATGGCTATAGTAGGTTTGCCTCCAACTTGATGAGACCACTTAATTTCACACCGAGTCCCCAGAGAAAATGCCCCATGTGCTATTGATACTTATGAGACTAGTGCATGACCCATGCCAACCACTCCCAAGAAAGTTGTGACAAATTGATTAAGGTATGCAGGAGATATAATGATATTTAGGGAGAGTGGGTGGGAGTGAAGGATGAAGCAAACTACCTGAAGTATCCAACTGAAGTAAAAACCTCAATCTGGGTCTGTGTGGCCTGCCATCTAGCGAAACAATTAAAACCATACTTTGAATCCATTGGCTGGTACGTCTTACCAAACCCGAGACATTTTAGTCAGACTCCAGAAGGGTCCAGAAAGAATGCACCTCCCTGACACAAGATTGGTCTCCACAGTTTTAGGGGAACCCTTTTTTCTTTTCAGTATTACGCAAGATGGTGTTCACCATGCTATACTCCTGCCCCACAGCCACAGCCATTCACAGCATCATATTCCTGAGTTATGTCTAAACGATATGCAGAGTACATATTGGCATAGCAATCCAATGTGCCTGCCAACTCTACTGCTCTTTTGGTCCATGAGAAAGGGTTGGCATTTCGAAACTATACAATTCACACGATAAATTCCACTGATTTACTCTTGGCACTCTGCTCAGGTGTACCCAACCTAGACCTGTCTGCTTCTTCCATTTCTCCATAGCCTGACCCCTTGGTTTACCAGGACAGTGTCAATGCTGGCAAGTTCATTAAATTGTTATCTAATAATAAGTATCACAGCACAAAGAAAGAAACATGAAGCACACAGTCTCCACTGAAGAGAAAATGGGCAAGGAGAGGGGTCCTTGGCTGCAAAGGGTGGATTAGTCAAATGGGTGTGTCGTTGCCATGGCACATGCTGTTGAGATAATGAGGTAACTGGAGCCAAGGTACACAAGGGAAATGGTGGTTTAGTTCTCTCTGCCAGGACCACACAGTGCAAAGTCTGGGGCATTGCCCTCAAGTGAGTTTCCTTTTCAAGCTTCCTGCAATTTGGCATGGGCCTGAACTACTAACCTCAGTACATCTAGGCTCCCTTTTCACTTCCCTTCTTTGTGTCTCTGATTACATGGGCCCCACACATTCTTGAGGTGTGCCAACTCCAATAGTAGGGCTGGCACAAGCCATGGTTCATAAGCAACATCTTAAAGAAAGCAAATATGCTTACGAATGGGTCTTCTCTTTTATTTTTTCATTTATTACATTGATATATTGCTCTTCCTTCAGGGAGGTGTATGTGACTCCCCTTTTCCTTCCCTGTGTGTCCTCACAACTACTCTGCAAGTAGGATAAGCAGAGGGAGAGAGCAAGAATAATATGCCACACTGGTTCTTCTTAGAATTATGTTATACTAGCTTGGGGACCCGGCGCTGCCCGGGTTATTATAGAAAGTGGGTAATGGCGGTTCTGTATGCCAAGTTTGGTCTGTATTGGTCATTGGATGACGGTTGCATTGTTTTCAGGAAGTGAGTGAAGGTACTTGAAGTCCCATTGTCCATGGTCAACCCTCCTCCAAACAGCAGCAGGATATAGAGTGAGTCATGGGGGCTCTGTGTGCCAAGTTTGGTCTTTATCAGTCATTGGTTCAGGGTCACAGTGGTTTCAGTAAGTGAGTAAAGGTACTGCAAGTCCCATCATCCATGGTCAACCCTCCTCCAAACAGCATCGGTATGTAGAGTGGGTTATGGGGGCTCTGTGTGCCAAGTTTGGTCTTGATCGGACATTAGATGAGGGTTGCAGCAGTCTTGGGAAGGGAGTGGAGGTACTTGAAGTCCCATCATCCATGGTCTGTCCTCCTCGAAAGTGCACCAGGATGTAGAGTGGGTCATGGGGACTCTGTGTGCCAAGTTTGGTCTGGATCAGTCATTGGCAAGGGTCTCAGTCGTCTCAGGAAGTGAGTGAAGTGACTTCAAGTCCCATCATCCATGTCCAAATGTTTCTAAACTGCACCTGGATGTAGAGTGGGTCATGCGGGCTCTCTGTGCGAATTGTGATCCTGATCCATCACTGTTGGCACTTGTAATGGTCTCAGGAAGGGAGTGCAGGTATTGCAAGTCCCATCGTCCATGGTGCATACTCCCCCAAACCGCACCAGGATGTAGAATGCATCATGGAGACTCAGTGTGCCAAGTTTGGTCTTTATCGGTAATTGGATGAGGGTTGCAGTGGTCTCAGGAATTGAGCAAAGGTACTGCAAGTCCCATAATCCATGGTCCATCCCCGGCCAAACCACACCAGGACATAAGGTGGGTTATGAGAGGTCTATGTGCCAAGTTTGGTCCTGATCAGTCATTGGATGAGGTTAACAGCAGTCTCAGAATGTGAGTGATGGTACTGCAAGTCCCATCATCCATGGTTGCAGTAGGATGTCGAGTGGGTCATGGGGGCTCTGTGTGCCAAGTCTGGTCTGTATTGGTAATTTTCTGACGCAGCCCCCTCTGGCCTTTTCCTTTCCTCTCTTTGTCATCTCAGAATCTTGGAATTGAGGCTGGCCAATCAGAGACCATATGCAAATTTCCTTCTCATTTCCCCGTTTCTGCCATGAACCCTCTTCTCCACCAGGGGCTCCTATTGAAGCTGGCCAATCAGAGACCATATGCAAATAGCACCACAGCGGCAGCCAATCAGAATGCTGGCACATACTCCTCCCGCCACACTTTTGTCCTCCGCATACAAGTTTTGACTTTTATTATATACATAGATTGAAGCGACAGTCACCACCCAAAATTGCATTTTTAATTTCCTCCTTTCCATAATGTATAGGATATGTGTTCTGTTATTAAGTCTTCACTATATTGGCTTCACTATATTGGCTGCAACAGCACAATGAGATAAGAATGAAGAACGTCGCCATCGATATTTATTATTTATTTATCTTCTCAGTCCTCAGGCGACTCAAGGTGGTTCACAGAGGCAACAAGTCAATGCCCAACAACACCATAAAACATTTAAAAACATTAAACATACAATATAAAACCATAACAAAAGCAATAAAAACATAAATAATTTTTGTCTCCTGATTAAAAACATTGTCCAATTTTGATATTGAGAAATTGAACCCCCAAATTATGAAATATATAAAATTATATGAAATTGAAACCACAGCTCCAAAAAAACTTAGTGAACCATGCCTTTTGTCTTACACTGACCTTTTGTATAAATTGTTCCTGGAATGTTGTCAGGTCGCACCCAAGATCCCTGCCTTTAATTTCCATAAATGCCTCACAATGGACTGGGAGACAGGGGGAAATTACTCAATGAAGGTACATCAGGGTGTTTCCTGCTCCCACTGGTAAGATCGGGACTATCTCGGAGAAGGATCCATGCCTCAAGCCAGTTTCACCTATTTAGATGGACATTGTCTTATGTTTACCAGAGCTAGACTATTAAGACTATTACATATTACCACACCACATTCATTTCAATTGCGTGTCTCTCAAGGGCAGACCATTAAATTGTTTTGACTCTTCAAATGGGCCAATGACAATTTACTGAATTTTCCACCATCACCAAGAGCCAAACATCTGAGGGAATCCTGAGCCACTTAGGACATGGATCCTAGCTGGACTGTTCTCTAACCAATCAGGAGCCGCTGCAGGTTTTTTGAATAGCTATCAAATTTTAAATGCTCTGTATCTACAATTGGGGTGTCAGTACTTTCTCTGCTGACATCTTCTTTGGCCATTGAGAATAAACCTGTGGTTTTCCCTTCCAACCTGACTGATTTGGTTTTCTGGATTAGCTAGATATGCCGAGCTTCCAAACCCACAATTTAGTAGTGCTGAAATCACTCAACACAATGACAGTACAGAAGCTGTCTGAAAGATTATTGCATAGTTCTAGTTTTAGTGATTTAATACAATAAGTAGGAGGCTTCAGATAAGGTAGCTCATTTTTCAAAAAACAAAACAAAAACAGAATTTTAGTGCAACCCATGTATATTTTTGTCCAGTTCTTGAGGGATTGTTAGGGCCAATCAGAAGCTGTATTGATGCACTCTCAAGAAAACAGCCTGACCTTCTAGACCTCCTTTCCAGTTCCAGCCTGAGGCTGTTTTCTATAATAGAGTGAACATACTCATGTAGTTAAACTGAGGCTGAAAGACCAGAGTGGTTTGTTTTGCTTTATCTGACATGGTTAATCACGTCAAGAACTACAAGTGGTAGAGTTCCTTGAGCATGGACAGGAATGTTGGAAGGCAAACAAAAACATCATAACACTATGGGAGTGACTAACGATAGGTTTTGCAGGTCTCTGAAAAAGTGCCAAATTCACTCATTCACAATTTTGACGCAATTTGGGGCAACGTTGTCTGTACATCACAGCACACACCCAAATTAATCGACAACATTTTGCTTAGTCGTGAACCTGAGGGGCTAAAAGATGTTTTTAAAAGTCTACTTCACAAGAATCTCACCAATCTTTCCGAACATGTTGTTTGAAAACAGTATAAACAACATCTACCTATATTAATATTAATACTTATATAAATAAATGAAATTGATAATAACTTCAACTAATTGTATGGTAAGGCACATAAGCTGTAGCAAATTTTTTTGCATACTGTCTATCATTGACTATAGCAGAAACTGAAAGAAATCTCAACAAGCCAGCAATCATCAAAAACTGCAGTTATTCTACAATGGGGAAATTATAGTTAAGCCACCTAGCCATCTGGTCTATTGAGAAGGAATTTGGAAGAGAAATTATCTTTAGGGGGCTAGTTCATGATTTTGCAATAAAAAAAAGACTGGAAACATGAAGCTTTGAAGAGAATGACCTAATGTTTGCAATTATATTATATTATATTATTATATTATATTATTTATTTCCTATATTTTTACCCCGCTCTTCTCACCACCGAGGGGGGAATCAGGGCAGCCTCACAAAAGCATCATAGGATGCCGACATCATAAAGACAATCAACAATCAGCAATACATTAAAATATTAGTCCATGGGGGGGGGGGGAATCACATTGTTTACATTTATGAACCACCAGAAAATTACAAAATAGTTAGCAAACATGTAGGGCTCCCAGGCTAGATTTAAAAAAAAAAACAAAAAACAAGATGGATTTTTAAAAAATAAATGTAAATTATGTATCCGTTACAGTTATGGCAAATTAAAACAAACCTTCTGGTGGCTCGTGAGACAGAATGTATGGGATGCATGTGGTGTTGATGCATATCCTATATTACAAGGTTGGACCCTAAGGTCCTGTAAGCTAATCTCAAGGGAAGGCAAATCAGCTCTGATAAATTTGTCCTAAGAAGAGCCTATAAAAGGTGACTTGAAAATAAGCACATGGATCCAAAGATGCTTAAAGTCTATGCTTAAGAGAAGTTTAGAGCCACTAAAACGAGCTCTCCTCCGCAAATAATCTGTCCTTGTTTATCTCGTGTTTATCTCGCCTGAGTTTTTAATCTGTTTCTAACCAATTTTCTTTTATCCATTACATGTAGCTTGCCCATGTTATCGTGATTGTATTTATTGTGTTTATTGTAATTTTATATTGCTATGTTGTCTTTTGTTTTATGTAATTGCGTTATTATTGTTTATTACTTGTGTTTTTGGTTTTGTTTTATTTCATGTAATTGTTGTTTTGGGCTTGGCCTCATGTAAGCCGCACCGAGTCCCTATTGGGGAGATGGAGCGGGGTACAAATAAAGATTATTATTATTATTATTATTATTATTATTATTGAGGTTTTTTTTTATCATGTCAGAAGTGACTTGAGAAACTGCAAGCTGCTTCTGGTATGAGAGAATTAGAGATCTGCAGAAACAATGCCCAGGGGACAGCCAGATGTGTTACCATACTGTGGGAGGCTTCTCTCATGTCCTCACATAGGAAGCTGGAGCTGACAGATGAGAGCTCACTCCATCTTACAGATTCAAACCACCGACCTTCAGATCAACAGTACAGCCAACTCAAGGGTTTAAACCATTGAGCCACCACAGCTTTGTAATATAGTTGTGGAGTTGTGACAATGACATGAATCATGAAAAAATGTGAGAGGCTGTGCCTTTTGAAACTCCGTCTTGGCAAAATATTAAATACCTAGAAGTCTTTATCTGTCTTTGACACTAGCACCTCAGTTCTTGGATATCTTTCCCCCTTTATTAGTATCCATTAAATGGACAATTATCTCCCTTTTAATTAAAATTTTGTAACTGCTTAAATTACTTATGTTACCAAAACTGCAGTGTAGATGTTGTTTGAAGAAACCACGCAATATAAAAAACAGAAGTCCCTGCTCATTGTTAGAAGAGAAAATGCTCTTGTGTTTCTCATTCACTATTGGAGAAACTCAGCAAGTGGACCAAAATATTCCTAGCAAATAAAAGTGTTAACTGACAATCAAAAGGTTTAAAATTTGTCCTTTAACATTTGTCCAAACGTATCTCCCCTATGAACCATCTTGGAGATTAAGATTGTCTGGAGAAGCCCTACTCTCGGACCCACCTCCTTTGCAGGCGCGATTGGTGGGGAACAAGAGATAGGGCCTTCTCAGTGGTGGCCCCTCGGCTGTGGAACTCCTTCCCCAGCAATATTCGATCAGCCTCTTCTCTCCTGACCTTCAGAAAGAGAGTGAAAATGTGGCTTTGGGATCAATCCTTTGGAGAATAATACAATGATATAAATGGATTTAGAATTATGTTGGACTAGATGGCCTTTAGAGGTCACTTCCAACTCTAGGATTCTATTAAAGCAGTCTTAGTCAACCACGAGCCAGTCACCAGCCAAAAGTGTGATGCTGCAGCTGAAAAGACCAATGCCATTCTAGGCTGTGTCAATAGGAGATGCCTGAGAAAAGGCAAAAGGGAACGGATATGACACTTTTTACCACGGCTGGTTTTTAAATTGCTTTTAAAGATAATTATTTAATGCAACTATTTGCTTTAACTTATTGTACAATGCTTAGTATTGTCTTTTGTTTTAAAAATTATGTTTTTTTTTTGTTTATATAAGTATTGAATGTTTGCCTGTTACTAGGTAGGAAGCCACACTGCGTCCCCATTATTATAAAGTTATTGTGGATACCATATTGTTTATATTAACCCCCCTTTTCCACTTACAGAGCGGGTTTACTGTTTTGCTTTGAAATATGGTAAATATTTTTAAAAAACCATTTAACCTACTGATGCCTCAATTAATGTAATTTTATTGGTATCTATTGTTATTTTTATTTTTGAAATTTACCAGTAGCTGCTGCATTTTCCACCCTAGGTTTATACTCAAGTCAATAAGTTTTCCCAGTTTTTTTGTGTCAAAATTAGGTACCTCGGCTTATATTCGGGTTGGCTTATACTCGAGTATATATGGTAATCAGCAAAAGATTTGGGTCTGATTAAGCTTCAGCATTTTGAAAGTTCTACACAAAGACTCTGGAGTATTGTAATTAGTAATATATTCTGGGGAAACCCACAACTGGGTTTGGAGAACCACTCCCCAACCGTGCAAGTGTTTTTAATTTATTCTTATCTCAACATGGAGCTAGATGTCCCCACACCCTTCATTTCGTAACCAAGAACGTGACAGGCCAGTCATGTCCAACCTCTGCAAATATTCGGATTGCTTTCTGGCCCAGATATACAATGGTTGTAAGGAAAGTCTCCATGGCATTTCTTTCCCAGTCTTCTCTCTGTGGCTTAGCACATTACTATGGCTGCGAGCCAAGTTTCAGGAGTGCGGCAAAATGTGGTTTTTCCCAATACTGCTGCCCAATGGCATTTGAGGCAAATGAGTGGGCAGGAAAGAAAAATTCTCCTCTAGCTGAGATTTAATCTTAGCTGAAGAAAAACCTTAGGAGCTGTGATATTTTGCTTCATATTCATGTTCCCTAGTCAGGAAATACAAAATGTCAGAACAACTTTATATAAGAATTCTACAATCAGTCTTTTTAATTGGTGTGTTGTTGTCAGGCAGATTCATAATCCACCCTGCTGTTAGGCCCAGCTTCTGCCAACCTAGTTCAAAAACATGCTAATGTGAGTAGATCAATAGGTACCACTTCTGCAGTAAGGTAACAGTGTTTCATGCAGTCATGCTGGCCACATGACCTTGGAGGCGTCTACAGACAATGCTGGCTATTCGATTTAGAAATGAAGATGAGCACCAATGCCCTTTATGGGCCAAGGTGGGAATGATCATGTCTTTCTTCACTCTAGGAGTGCATCTACATTGAAGAATCAATGCAGTTTGATGCCACTTTAACTGCTTGATGCTATGGAATTCTAGGAGTTGTAGTTTTACAAGGACTTTAGACTTCCCTCTCTAATCATGCTGGTGCCTCACCAAACTTCAAATTCCATAGCACTGAGCCATGGCAGTTAAAGTGGCATCAAACTGCATTTGGGTGTATTTACAATGCACCCAAAGACTCTCCACCCTTTTCAAAAGGGAATCTGAATAAATGGTGTAACACAGTCAAGCAGCCATTTCTCACTATACAATTATAGCAGGAGAAGGATAATCTATCTATCTATCTATCTATCTATCTATCTATCTATCTATCATCTATCTATCTATAAATAAATGCTCTGTGCCTAATGAGTACCTTAAAAACAAAAGAACCAATGAACGAAATCCCACCAAATTTGGCAACGAAACATCTCACAACACAAGGAGTGACCACCACTCAAAAATTATGATTTTGTCATTTGGGGGTTGTAGTTGCTGGGATTTATAGTTCACCTACAATCAAAGAGCATTCTGAACTCCATCAACGATGGAATTGAACCAAACTTGGCACACAGAACTCCCATGACCAACAGAAAATACTGGAAGGGTTTGGTGGGCATTGACCTTGAGTTTGGGAGTTGTGGTTCACATACATCCAGAGAGCACTGTGGACTCAAACAATGATGGATCTGGACCAAACTTGGCACAAATACTCAATATGCCCAAATATAAAAACAGATGGAGTTTGGGGGAAATAGACCTTGACATTTGGGAGGTGTAGTTACTGGGATTTATAGTTCACCTACAATCAAAGAGCATTCTGAACCCCACGAACGGCAGAATCGGCAAACTTCCCACACAGAACCCCCATGACCAACAGAAAATACTTAAGGCCATCCAGTCCAACTCCCTTCACCAGGGCAAGAAAACATAATCAAAGTCCTCCTGACAAAGAGCCATCCAGCCATAGAGATAGATAGATAGATAGATAGATAGATAGATAGGATTCACACACAGAGAGATATAGTATCATAGATTTGAAAGGAACCCCTAAAGAAGGATAATTATATGTTGCATGTTCCAGAGTAGGCAAACCAGACACTTTCCGAAGAAACAGCAAACAATACTGTTTACCCACAAGCAGAAAGAAATTACAGATATTAGAAACCAACACTTTCTCGTTACTTTATTTTCCAGATCACCAGACTGGACCACAGCAATGCGTGGCAGGGGACAGCTAGTGATTTTATGAAATGATGTCTTGTTTTTCCCTAATAACTAGTTTTGAGATAGCTTACTAATGATTAAAAACAGTACAAATTAAAACCTACAAAATATTATTTATATGTACCCATGCATGCACATACACACAATTCATTTTAAAGCAGCATCTGTAGAGTTAAATCAATTTAAAATTCATTGGAAGATGCAATGTAAATAATACCCAAAGCAGCACACCATTAAAAGCTGATCTTTGACTGCCACGACTTCAGCCTATGGCATCTTGTGGCTTGCAGTGTAGCAAGAGTGCCATAAATGTGATTTTCCTGTTTCTCGGCAAGGGTTGGACTGGATGGCCCACGAGTCTCTTCCAACTCTATGATTCTATGAAAGGGCTACTTAGAATCCTCAGCCAGAGTGCCTATGAGCAAACTACAAATCTCAGGATACTGTAGGACACAGCCTTGGCAACTGAAGTGGAATCATAGTGCTATAATTGTGGGTTATGAAAGGGCCCAAGGTCAGAGCTTAGAAAATAACCTTTAAAAAGACTCATTAGTTACAGCTGTAACAATTTGTATCTAAGCCTGACATTTCCATGAATGGATGTAGAACTTCAAACCGACTTTCTTGCCCAGTTTCTTACTTTTCTTGCTTTGCCGCAGACCAGCATTAAGCATTCTCATTGTTACTTGCCGCCAGGGCTGCTTTGTGCATTTAACTGCAGGCTAAACCTTGAACAGCTTACTTTGGGGAGGTCACTATAGCTGACTTTGTCAGGAGTTTTGCCTGAGTTATACTTTTTTTTTTGCAAAGAAAATGAATGAAGAAGGAAAATATTCACATTTTCCTTTTCTGAAAGTCATTTGTGATTTCTAAGACTTTCCTTTCATGAAGTGCAAGTGTTATTGGCTGGTGGAGTCAGGGTAGAGCTGAGAGGATGGGGGTTATTTTTTTAAAAGTCTTCCCCCCCCCCCATACTTGCATGCCCCCAACAAAATTCACAGCTCAATGTATCAATTCAACAGAATTAAATATTTAGCCTCACCTACAGGGAAGAGGACTAGCTTTCAAATTTCAACTTATGAAAGTCTTCTGCAATACGGTGCCTCTCACCTGCAATTTAAAGCAGTAACATCCAATGGTAGATGGAGGCTCCCATATTAGTGTGGATGGCGAATTTGTTTCAGGTTTTGGTCCAGTTTGTTAAGGAGCTAACCAAGGTGCTGAATGATACCACCAAATAGGTTCAGCTTGTTGGATAGCTCCTTTAAAGCTCAGAGGACAACACAGAGCGGATTTACAACCAGCCTCCATATTTGTGGGTTTGTAGATTTGATTATTCAAATAGATAAGGAGTTGAACTGGAAGACACTGATTATTATAGTTTTAATGGTTTTTATATGGATTTTGTTATGTGATTTAAATGTTTTTAATTGATGTTCAGTATGTTGTGGCATCTCATTATTGCCAATTTGTACACCACCCTGATTTGCCTTCGGGCTGAAAAGAACAGGATAAAAATGCTGTAAATAAATAAATAAATACATTTGAGTATATTTTTGTTGAAAGTTGACCATAAAGTCACACTGGAAGACAGATAAATTTGTAGAAGAAGAAGAAGAAACATCCCTCTATTATTATCTTAAACTGGGACTCCGAAAAGTGGAGATTCAGGTAAATGACCTTTAGTTACTCTGCTTGGCTTCAGAAGCAGGAAAACAGCCCCACTGAGTAGTGTTGCCAAATTTTCACTTCCACATAATGGGCTCAAGACGCAGAATTTTCTCTTCAGCCTAACCAAAGCAGTTTAATCTTTTTATGAATCCCCCAGCAAGCAAAAAGAAAACCCTCATTCCCAGTGAAACCCACTACCCTTCTAGGAAAGACTGCGTGACCGCTGGCGTGGTCCAGGACCAGGAGAGAAAGTGTTAGTGCACCTGCCTGTAACACCTCTTGGCTATAAGAACAAGAAGCCTCCTTAAAGCATGTGTGCTTGCCGGCAGCTGAGAGCTTCTCCTCTAGAGTAAGAAACAGCTTTAAGAACGTGCCTCCTTTAAATGCATTGGAAAGAGTGCTGCACCCCAGCACCTCTCCTTTAGAGTAAGAAACACCCTAAATGCCTAAAATGATGAGAAGGAGAGCTTGGGAAACTTGGGTACCAAAACGGATCTTTCAGCACCCCAGAACTAAAACAGATATGTGCCCTCTCGATTTTGGGAGGATCCCAAAAAACAGATCAGGGCCCCCACCAAAAGCTAGAACACAAAATGGGTCAACATTTACCCGGATTGCACAGAGTAGATGGGGCCCTTGAGATTTCTAGAAAGGTGTTCTTTATAAACTTTGATTTTCCTATGCCCTTATATTTGTCGTGTCAGAACAACCAGTCAAATTATATTACATTTCTAACAGAAACAAAGCAAACAAGCAGATTACAGAATGTGTGAGTATGAGAGTTGATTAAATGTCCTTTGACCAGTATCTGGCCACTTGGAGTGCCTCTGGTGTTGCTGCAAGAAGGTCTTCCCTTGTGCATGTGGCAGGGCTCAGGGTGCATTGCAGCAGGTGGTCAGTGGTTTGCTCCTCTCCACACTCGCATGTCGAGGATTCCACTTTGTAGCCCCATTTCTGAAGGTTGGCTCTGCATCTCGTGGTGCCAGAGCGCAGTCTGTTCAGTGCCTTCCAGGTCGCCCAGTCCTCTGTGTGCCCAGGGGGGAGTCTCTCATTGGGTATCAGCCATTGGTTGAGGTTCTGGGTTTGGGCCTGCCACTTTTGGACTCGCTTGCTGAAGTGTTCCAGTGAGTGTCTCTGTAGATCTTAGAAAACTATTTCTAGATTTAAGTCGTTGACATGCTGGCTGATACCCAAACAGGGGATGGGCTGGAGATGTCTCTGTCCTATGCCCTTAACCACAAGTGAATGTGGAGGGATGGCTGTACTGCCCACAGACATTGTCAGCCCACAAGCCTTTTCTTTTCTTATTAATAATATTTTTATTAAAGGAAAGAGACATAATAAACCACACAAGCAGGTATTTCAGATATATAAAACTACCAAAACTGCATGACTGTACATACTGTACACTGCAAATAAACTACAATTACACTTTTTTTTAAAAAAAACAAAACAACTACTAACTTCCCAGTCTCTATCTGATGACTGCAATTTTGGGTGATGTAGCTTATTACTCTAATCCCTTTAAATGATAATGTAATCACATTTCCAAATGACACAATTAGATAAACCGCCATGGCTGCAGTTTATCTAATTAGAATTCCTATCCACAGAGCTGCGGGACTGCAAACTACAAACCCCAGGGTTCCATAGGACAAAGCCATAGCCGTCCAAGGAGTGCTATAATTCCATACTGTGAACAAGCCCCAGATCTTCATTGTATCCAAATTTCAGAATACAATAGAATAAGTCAAGATTTAGGTATATGGATATGCCACTGCTATTATTGTCCTGATTCAAAGTAAAGGAGGGGAGAAAACATTACCTAAATTGCACAAAAACAACAACAACACCCCCCCCCCCTTAAAACCCTGTGTTTATAACAGATAACAGCTGTAGAAAATTAATTAAACAACAAGGGGAGAAAACAGCCTAGTAGAATGGCACCATAAATTCTCCAGAGCAATGCAAATGAATGAATCACCTTTCCTCCTGGAACTAATGGTATTTTACTCTCATTAGGAAAAAAAAGGAGACAGGAAATACAACATGCATGCTGAACTAGCCCTGCATGATAATCTGACATTAATAAAGCAGCACTTCATTCATCAGGATTAGTAAGGAATGTCATAGTCTGCAAAACTGTGCTGTAAAGTGAATCTTAGAGAATTAATGACTAAACTTTACTTATGGGATATTTAGGGCTGCAGTGCTGTTCTTACACACCTTTAAGTAAGCCCAACTGACCTTGATGGGTAGACTATTGTGCTCCCAGGCATTTTGTTCACAGAGCATTCTGGGTGGTGTAGCTAATACTTTAGCTCACTATGGCGATGATTTTTCCTGGGATATTCAATGTCTAAGGACCCTTACAAACAGGCCCTATATCCCAGGAACTCATCCCAAAGTTTTCTGTTTATCTCAGACTATCTGGCAGTGTGGACTCATATAACCTAGTTTAAAGCAGAAAATCTGGGATCAGATCTTGGGATATAGAGCCTGTCTGGAAGCGACATAAGAGATGGGGACTGGAAATGGGAAGATGTCACAGCTGAACCCACTTCTGTCTGCACATTTTGGTTAGACTTTCAACATAAAGCAGTGATCAACATAAAGCAGTGGGATGGTGAGATTGCTATAAGTTTTGAGCTTACCTCAAGTAAGTGGTTCAAGGTGATGGATTCTTGCTCTAAACCAGAGGTCCGCAAACATTTTAAACAGATGGCCAGGTCATGGTATCTCAAAGTGTTGGAGGGCCGGATTATAATTTGAAAAAAAACATGAATGAATTCCTATGCACACTGCACATATCTTATTTGTAGTGGAAAAAAAAACACTTAAAAGCAATACAATAATTAAAATGAAGAACAATTTTAACAAATATAAACTTATTAGTATTTCAATGAGAAGTGTGGGCCTGCTTTTTTGGCTGATGAGATAGGATTGTTGTTGTTGTTGTTGTTGTTGTTGTGTACTTTCAAGTCATCACAAGACATAGTTTGACCCTGAGTGAGGGCTGGGTAAATGACCTTGGAGGGCCATATCCGGCCCCCGGGCCTTAGTTTGGGGACCCCTGCTCTAAACCATTAAGAGATATGTATGTTGAGGGATAGTGGTTGGCAATGAGTGGATCTACATTTATTATTTATTATTATTTATTTATTGTTCTAATACCCCGCTACCATCTCCCGCAGGACTCGGTATGGCTTACAAGAGGCCAAGCCCCACAACATCATAAAACAACCACAACAAAACAATGAATAACTTATAAAAGCAACCCCCCCCCCCCAAAAAAAAAACAATACAGTAATAACACGACACATTTTAAAAACATGAGGCAGGGCCAAATGTAAACATTTAAGGTTAAAAACTGGGGAGTTCAAGGGAGATAGGAGGAGTGTTTTGGGATAGGTAGACGTGCAGATAATTCTAAATCTCTCATAAAGTGCATTAAGGACATATTGCTTAGGATTCCTTATTCTGGGAAGGCACACTGGGACATCCACGTTTTCAAGCTTCTTCTAAAGACTGCCAGTGTTGGGGCAGAATTAAGATTTCTGTTGACTGCTCAGCGGGAACTACAGATATAATAAAACTATACTTAATATAGTGCTTCATTTTAAAAGAAAATCAGGAACATAGCTGTTCATATTGGAACTGAGTTGAAAAGCTTCAGTCATCTTCAAAGACATCTGAAATCAATAAAATTGACATACAAATTGCATGTAAAACATTAAAATCAAGCTGGCAATTGTATGGTCTCCCTCTCCTCTCCAGAACTAGGAAAAGTAAATACTGATGCTGAACCACACCAGCTATGGGATTTTCGGAATTATGGTTCCAAAAGAGAATTTTTTGAAGCATTATTCTGCCCTAAATAAAGCTTCCGTTTAGGCAAAACTCAGATGAAGTTTTAAAAAAAGGAATCACAATGAAACTAAACCTCTCATCCGTGGGAACCTTACAGATCTATGTATACTGTTTCTCTCTCCAAATCCACCTCTCAGGTGGCAGGACAAAGTTATCAAAGTTTGTGGATTTTGTTTTTTTAGTCAAAGCAGGTCCAAAGTTCAATGCCTGCCATTTCCCAAATGTTTGACATGATGTAATATATTTGACTCAAAGAGTTTCATACCGTAGAAGGGAATAAGGAGAAAGGAGAGAGTTTAAAATAGCAATCCAACAAGAAGGAAAATAAAATAAACCTTGCATGTTTTTAATTTTCTTTTTCTTTTTTTTTTTTTTTGCCTCTGTGGATTGTTATCCACCATCTCCTTGTATTTAAAATATACAAGGAGTGGGCGAGATGAAACGTTGGCATCCTGTTACATTAATATCTCAACTATTGTCCAGAGAGCACAAGGCAAAACACATCATTTTCTCCCATTCCAACCTTCCCAACAAGGTTGTGGTTGTTTGCCTTCCCTAAGGTCAGCTAGTAAGATTTATATTCAGGTCAGTATCCGAATTGGGATCTTGCAACTCCAAGTCCCTAAGAACCAGTGAAAAATGTTCTTTTAAAGTAAAATAGGCTATTCTGAATCCTTGCTTCTTCTGCCTATGATAGCCTCATTTTTCCCATTTCACGGCTGCATTCCTCACATGTCAAACATATATACAAAAATGTATTGATACCCTGTAGTGTTTTATAAGATGAGGAATCAATTTGGTATACATTCCTCCCGTACCTTTTTGTTATTCATGTAAGAGTTATTAAAAATAACTAACCAACCAGAATAATATTTATTTTTTGCTTTAGAAACAATCTGATAACACCTTCACATCAAATAAATATTTACATTTCAGTTGAAGTTTAAATTACACACGACGTCTTTTCTTTAATCCCAAAGCAAACCCTTGGGGACGATGACAGGGGAAGAAGGATGGATAGGGGAGAGGTTGCTTAGCACTTTTCCCTCCGGTTGTTTTTCAGCTCAAAATCACCCTCATTGACCTGTTTTTTTTTCCATCCAAGAGGAAGGAAGCGACATGAACCTCACCTCCCTGTTCCCCATCCTGGTGAAAAAGCAGGTTCAACAAGGGCGATTTCCAGTTTAAAATGATTGGAATGAGGGGAAAAGACCAAATGCCTTCTGTCCACATCCCTATCATCTTCTTTGACTAACGGCCTTCAGAGACAAAATCCCAGAGTTCCATGTAAAAATAATTGGTTACTGGTGGTTTCCATTGCCATATCTATATGGACTCACCTTTAAGCAACTGCCTGGAGCCCATAAGATGTACAGCTAGACTCCCAGCAAAATCTTTGCATCCAACCATTAATA
This sequence comes from Anolis sagrei, assembly GCF_037176765.1. NCBI lineage: Eukaryota > Metazoa > Chordata > Lepidosauria > Squamata > Anolidae > Anolis > Anolis sagrei. The sequence continues at coordinate 136,059,795 of NC_090021.1, read as the reverse complement.
TGGTGCTGTGAGAAACTCTGGTCCTTGCTAGAAGCTCTGGAGTGACCCTAGTGTTTTGGAGGTATGGACAATTGGAATGGATTGCATTTCACACATACAACCAATTTGCAACTGTGTTGCTGGCCACAAGCAGCTCCTCACCAGAGCCTTGTTGGTGCCATGCCATTGCTCCTGGAAAGGTCACAACAGGGTGCCCAGCTATGTGACCGGGAAAAGTGACATTGGCAGCAAGTCCCTGTGAGGGAATTGTACTTGACTAGCATCACAGTGGCCCAGCCTGCTGTCTGGACAGCAAAAAGGCTCCAAGTATGCTCCCAAGCTGCATCAGGGGTAATTCCAAAGGAGTTTACCCCAGCATATCTGGGCATGTGTAAACTTGGCCTAGATCAGTAGTTCTTAACCTCTAGGCCGTGGACCACCAGTGGGCTGTGAGGATTAAAACCTCATCCGCAAGTCTCCTTCCTCTTTATTTATTGTCTTTTCTTTATTTCCGCTCATTTCTTGCCATTTGCCATTTCTTCCCTGTCGCTGACCATGGCATATGTTCTGTATCAGAAACTAGAGTTACAATTTTCTGAATCAACAACCCAAAACTAATCTAAAGTTGACCAAAAACTGATTCATAACCCTTTTGGTACTAATGTTGAAGAGTGGTCCCTGGTCAAGTGGTCCCTGGTCAAAAAAGGTTGGGAACCACTGGCCTAAATGATTGGGGTAATGACCTATATCCATGGTGCTGAATGCATGAAGCCTATTCATCACCAAAGAAGCCAGCAGCTGCCTTCGTATATCATGCAACTAAACCTCAGCGAAGGACAAATCTTATTGGGTGTTACTAATAGTTCTGATGTTTCATCTCATCCATGGTTTGGATGAGGAAAAGTGATGTAGGGAACTGATCCCTTGGTCCAATGCTATTAGAGTTACAGTAGTACCAACATGTTAGAGCAGTGGTTTTCAACCTGTGGGTCCCAGGTGTTTTGGCCTACAACTCCCAGAAATCCCAGCCAGTTTACCAGCTGTTAAGATCTCTGGAACTTAAAGGCCAAAACATCTGGGGACCCACAGGTTGAGAACCACTGTGTTAGAGAATCAGTGTGGCTTGTGTGTTGGGATAACTAGCTGATTGTTGCCATAATAAAGTAAAGAGCAGTAAAGCAACATTTGCTACTTTGAGCTCATAGGAAGAAAAGCAAAAAATAAATAGCTACCTATTTATTTATTTATTTATTTATTTAAAAGTTTTCTATACCGATCTTCTCACCTCCAGGAGGGACTCAGATCCGGTTCACAACATGTGTTCATATACAAAATACAAACCACACAATGCATTATCATTACACGTTAAAAACATATTCGGGAGAGTGTTGTTTTTCTTGTCAATCTTAACCAATCTTGAGAAGTACAGATTGCACTTGGTACAGAACTTCCTCTGAAAACAGCAGCCCCATGTTAAATGTTCCTTTTCCTGATAACATGCAACCTGTGTTATAATGTCTTTATTTCACCTTGAGCCATTTTGCAAAGCCAGGAAGACATACAACACATTTTCAATAGGAATTGACATGAACTTGATATATGGATGCTATTTTCAGGATAAGACCTGTGCTGAAACAAATGTAGTATTTATTTATCCCTTTTAATCTCAACCATTATATGCTACAGGTCTTTACCTGAACATTTCCAAATCCAACTGTAGCACCAAACAGGAAGCGGGGAAATACAGTTGAGGAAGAAAAAGGTTGAAGGTGTCACTGGAACAACAAATGATGCTTTAGGGTAAGCCAAGAGTTCGGGAGAGTGTTGTTTTTCTTGTCAATCTTACAATGACCCCCCGCTCCCTACTATTCCTGTAGGTCAGAAAAAGCAAGCCTATAGGCATTCTTGCTCAAGTCACTTGCTGTCAGGAAACTGATCTGGGGGTTCATTTGACAAAACAAAATAGCCAGATGGGAAACACCATTTCCAGACTATTTTGTTTAGGTTACAGAGGGAAGTAATAATTAGTACATAGTATAGGTCGAACCAGATTAGCTTGAAAACTTGACTAGGCCTCAGGAAAAAATGCTTTGGAGATTATCCTTACTCAGTTAAATGTAGGGTGAGGCATTTCATTGATCTTGGAAGTAAGCAAGATGAGGCCTGGGTTTTGGGGGGGGGGGGGGGCATGAAGGTATCTCAGGTACTGTAGGCTATATCTCAGAGGTGACCAATGGCAAAAACAGCCTCTGAAGATTCCTTGCACAAGAAAAACCCTATGAACTTCATGGGGTTACCATAAATAAACAGTTTAAAAGCACATGTTTGTACACCCTATTTTTCACCACAGAGAAGATGCACAAATGAAGAAATGAATATTATTGAATCAACTTTATTTATTTATTTATTTATTTATTTATTTATTTATTTTTGTATGCCACCTGCATCTCCCCGGAGGGACTCGGGACGGCTTACGTGAGGACTAAGCCTGGTCAACATAGTTAATATTTAACATATTAAAAACCTAACAACAGTAAAAACAGTATAAATAAACAACATTATAATGAAATACAAAATAACTATCAAACCAACAACCAATGGACCTGAAGTAGTAACCAGTTTTTGGCACGGAGGGTGAACTAGTGCAATTGATTGTGAGGGAAGGGCTGATAGAAAAAGTGCATAAGTAGGATGGCAAAATTGGGGATAGATGACAATATAGACAGTTCATTATATCTCTGGGCAGAGAACAGAAGTAAAGTGCAAGGATGAAATTTTGGGTCATAGCTGGGGCCAAAACTGTCTGAGGAATTATCTAATCAAAAGAACAGTGGAGCATCCACATCTTTAGATCTTTGTGGAAGATGGAGAGGGTGGGCATTAGCCTAATCTCCCTGGAAAGGGAGTTCCAGAGCTGGGGGAGCCACCATCGAGAAGACCCTCTCTCTCATCCCCACCAACCGTGCTTTTGACGGGGGCGGGAGCAAGAGGAGAGTCTCCCTAGAAGATCTTGGAGATTGCACAGGTTTGTAAGGGAAGATGCAATTGCGAAGATAGGCAGGTCCCAAACTGTTTAGGGCTTTGTAGGTAATAACCTGCACCTTGAATTGGGACCGGAAACTTATCGGCAGCCAGTGAAGCTGTTTGAACAGGGAGTTGACCTGTCTTGAACTAAGACATTGCAAAAGGGAGGTGGTGAACTGACTAGAACCTAGAATTCACTTCCAAAAAAAGGTTTTGTTGCTGGTCCTAAAGGGAGCCACATGTATGATGCTCTTTGTCTATTTAGATTCTTAATACCTTCTAACCTGAGCAGGAATGTGCTTTGATGAAATGATGGGGCTATTAGGGAGTGTTTAGACATGTTAGAACGTTGTGCTTTGCAATGAAAAGTGCCTAAGGAAGGACAAGCATACCTTGGATAATATAAGTTATAATGATTTTTATCTTTCTAAGATCCCTTGTAAGGCCCACAGTATCGGAGTGCCTTGTAAAATGATTTCCGTGCTCATTCTCACAGCACCCTTTTGTATGGTAAGGAAGTGATGTCAATCTCTCCATGCCCCTTGCCCCTAGTGCCAATACCACACATATGATGCTGGGCCAAAAACCTGAGATCGCACACCCAAAACCACAGAAAGAGAGTGGCACAGAAGGAAACTTGAAGCAAAGTTCCCTCGCCTATATTGTTTTCTGCTCCAAACTTCCTTTAGCTGAACTTACTTAGTTTAATTCATCTAACATCATTGCCTTCTTCGTTTTCTTTATTCATAGAAAGATTGTATCTTTCACTGGGGAGGAGAGAGGTAAAAATGGGGCAGGAAAAAGCACATTGCTTTGTGCTTCATAATTTCAACTGGTGAGCTGACTTACCTTTGTAATTTCCCATCCCTCCTATTATTTCACAAAGTAATCTTTACTAATCATAGCCCATCATTGCAAATAATGAGACTAAAGCATGGAAAGGTCATTGCATAGGTCACTGGGACTTTATTCACACAGTCATTCCTTACTATGGTATTTAATGGCGAATTATGGATGTCTAAGTCCTGTTTTTCATTTATCCACCTACCTGGGTACTGTTATTGTTTTAGGCATACTTGTCCTAAACCAGTGGTCCATGGACCACCAGTGGTCCACAAGAACTAATATATGGTCCGCAGACTCACCGTTACTACACCATTGCAACAAGAGCGACTGGTCTCGCAAAACTCTCTTATAGTGCTGAGGCTTATTAAATATGGTTTTCTGTGGGCGAGCAGTTGATAACTACTAGATGGCATATGTTCTGTATTAGAAACTAGAGCTGATGTGGTATACGCAATGCAATTTTTTGAATCAGCATCCCAAATAACCAAACCAAAACTAAAGTTGACCAAAACTGATTTGTAACCCTTTTGTGCTAATGTTGGGAAGTGGTCCCTGGTCAAAGTGGTCCCTGGTCAAAAAAAGGTTGGAAACCACTGCCCTACATGATACTTTGCAAGTAAAAGAAGAAGAAAACAGTCCCTTGCCTTCAGGCTTGCAATCTAATTAAGACATGATAGAAAAGGAATGACCATGTGGGATACTGCCTCATCTTCTCTACCTCTGAGACCAGGACAGTGGCGGCTGGGATGGAGAGATGGTGTTTCATCTGCTTCCAAGCCCAGGTTTGATGGAACTGTGCCTGCCTCTTCTTCTCCCCTGCAAGGCCAGGGCAATGACATTTGAGATGGAGGGTATGCCTTTCACCTGCTATTGGGCCTAAGTATGATACTGTAACATTTCTATATATGGTTGTGAAAACTTCATAATGAAGAAAGATGATAAGAGAGAGATCATTCGAAATGTGGTGGTGAAGAAGAGTTTTACAGATACTGTTTGGACTGCTAAAAAGACAACTCAAAGGGCCCTGGATCAAGAGTGTATCTTCACTACATAATGTGTGCAGATTGACACCATTTTAATTATTACGGCTCAAAGATCTGGAATCATGGAAGTTGTAGTTTCATAAGGTCTTCTTTAGCTTCTGTCCACAAGTGCTGGTGCCACACCAAACTATTGCTCCCACAATTCCACAGCACTGATCCACGGCCATTAAAGGAGTCTCAAACTACATTCATTCTACAGTCTTAGTAAAGGTAAAGGTGATCCCCTGACATTAAGTCCAGTCGTGTCCGACTCTGGGGGTTGGTGCTCATCTCCATTTCTAAGCCGAAGAGCCAACGTTGTCTGTAAACACTTCCAAGGTCATGTGGCCAGCATGACTGCATGGAGCGCTGTTACCTTCCTGCCGGAGCAGTACCTATTGATCTACTCACATTTGCATGTTTTCGAACTGCTAGGTTGGCAGAAGCTGGGGCTCACAGCGGAAGCTCATGCCACTCCCCACATTCAAACCTGCGACCTTTCAGTCAACAAGCTCAGCAGCTCAGTGGTTTCACCATTTGGGTGCATCAAGCCCAAATTCTCAATTGAAGCCAAAATGACTAAACTGTGGAGAGTTGCAATGGTGAGGATGTTCATCCCAGTAAGTTGCTGTTATTCCTGGTCGGCACAAATGTTAGTACAATGATCCCCGATGGGCTGGGGACCTGTCACACTCCACAATTATGTCACTATGATTACATTTCAAATGCCATAGCAACATCCTGTGGAAACCTGGGACCTTCAGTTTAAAGAAGGATGCTTAGACTTCTCATCTGGTGAATTCCAAACTAAACTTCCCAAGATTCCATAGTACGAGTTATAGTACTTACAAGTGGAATCCTAGTGCTGGTTATAGTACTAGTTACAAGTGGGATCCTAGTGCTATAATTATGTAGTGTGAAAGAGCCCATTGTAAATCACTTTGAAGCGACTGTTGAATCTAATTTGTAATTCAGTTAATATAGAGAATGTTTGCTCCCAAAACTTCCCCGTATCTACCAGTCAGTCTGGGGTCCTTTTGGTTGGGATAGGTCTACACTGGTTCAGGGATTTGCTACTGATGGCTGATTAAGTAACCAAAGTGACCAAATAAGGTGTTTTTTTTTGCATTGCATAACGGGTATTGCATTGTTGTTGTTCATTTGTTCAGTTGTTTCCGACTCTTCATGACCTCATGGACTAGCCCATGCCAGAGCTCCCTGTTGGCCGTTACCACCCCCAGCTCCTTCAAGGATGCCACATATTAATATAATACAATATATTAATGCATCAGAAGAACTAACTCAAGTGGTGGACCATAGCAGTAGCTCTCTAGCTGGGGGCCATGTGGGATGGTATTTCTTAGTCAATGGCTGTGGTGGGACAGGGAAAAAACAGACAGTGATTAAGAACTTCCTGGCTGATTGGAAGATGCAGATTGCACACATTACAGATCTGAAGACTTCACGGCCACGTGGTTGTGACACAAATAACTGTTCTCATTCAAGCAGACCCAGACGTGGATGGATGCTATTGAAGCCGATGACTCTACAAACATAAAGGTTTGTTTTTCAGTGACTGATCTTTTCAGACCTCGTCTGCTCTTAATCATCACTCAGTATGCCCAATGGACTTGTTCAGTATCTTCAGTCAGAAATGGTCTGAGTGATTACTCTCAGGAATTTCCTGCTTCCCGTTAAGGAATATCCTGGTAGAATAGAGAGTCTGAAAACTCTCCCCAAGTCATAGCACAGTCTTCTCAGCCCATTTACAAGCAATTTTCTTTGGAACGTTGCATGGCAAACTGGTCTGAATGAGTTCATGGTGGCTCCTCTGTTCTGTTTCTGAGAACAACACTGTTGACTCAGAATCGCCTGGCTTCAAAGGCTTAGATAATTGAAAGCATGGTGACGGTGGGATTAAAGTAAAGGTAGGGAAAATACAGAAAATGCATGACTTCTTGTGCCCCGCAGGCTCACCCTACCCCAACAGAGTCTTGAATTCTTTCAAAACAATTGCCTCCCAGTCACTAAAGCTAAAACCACTGAATCCAAAGAGCAGCTCCTCCTGCTGTTCTTTGGATTCCAACATTTCCCAGGTCTCAAAACAAATCCAAACTGGAAATAAATTCTGGTCTTTTCTCAGCTGGATTTTTCCATCACTTCTAAATGATGTATTGTGCCATGGGTCTATTCCAATTTAAAGTGCTGGCTTTAGCCTTTAAAGCCCTAAACAGTTTTGGCCCAGTTTACCTGTCTGAACGCATCTCTTCCTATGAACCATTTAGATGTTTAAGAACGTCTGGAGAGGCCCTGCTCTCAGACCCGCCTTTTTCGCAGATCCAATTGGCGGGAACGAGAGACAGGGCTTTCTCAGTGGTGGCCCCTCAGCTATGGAACACCCTTCCTAGGGATATTAGATCGGCTCCCTCCCTCCTAACATTTTGAAAGAGAGTTAAAACCTAGCTATTTGAACAGGCATTTGCGGATGCAGTATAACTGATTAATTGAGACTCATGGAACAACAGGACAATGTGACAACAATGATTTTAATGATGTGACGCTGAGGACTTGTACTTTATGGTTTTTATTGTTTATTGTTTTTATATGGTTTATATTATATGCAATTGTTTTTTACTGTATTTTATCTTGTGGGGCATTCATTGCCAAATGTAAACTGCCTTGAGTCGCCTCCGGGCTGAGAGGGGCGGTATACAAATATAGCAAATAAATAAATAAGAAAACTGATCTCTGCACCCACTGCAACTGCATAACTTTGATTTAAAGTTAAAATGCATCCTAAACACATCATTATAAATGTCTGCAAATGTTAGGCAGCAGAGATACTGGGATTAATTTTACCAAATGTGACACCAGGGTACCAGTATTTCCTGTTTTGGACAACAGTCGCTATGGCATGCTGACTGCAGGATACTGGGAGTTGTAATCTAAGGCTGACTCTACACTGTAGAATGAATGCAGTTTGACACCACTTTAACTACCATGGCTCAATGCGGTGGAAATCTGGGATTTGTAGTTTGGTGAGGCAGCATCACTCTTTGGCAGAGATAGCTAAAGACCATGATGAAATAGCATTGAGCCATGGTTGTTCCAGTGGCATCAAACTGCATTACTTTAGCGTTGATGCATCCTTAGTTATTGTGTGATCAGAGCTCGCAATGGGTTTTTTCCCTTTTTGGGTTGCATCCATGGCTGAAAGATTCTGTGGAGCCATCTCCAAAATAACATTTTCAAGCTCTCTTTTGAACCTGTGGTATGAGACCTTAGCCTGAAGTTTTCAAAGCATTTTCTTTTGCAAGAGAAGTAAAGACAAAGATTTAATGAGGTTATGAAAGTCTAAAAGGCTTTGAAATGTCTGATAGGTCCTTTCACGCATATCATCCTTACCTTCACACCATGAACCACTGCCTGACTTCCTCTTGTCCTTCACCCTTAAATATTACTTGGAGGCTTTTTTGTGTCCACTGCATATGTCATGGCATCTTCATTTGCTCCATACAGATTCATCTTTCCTGACTTCTAAGCCAAGTGGTATTAATAAACCAAGCAGAATAATTCCAGTTACATTATGTATATTGAAATTCTATGTTCCAAAAATTGGTGGAAAAACTGAAATAAGGAACACACTATTCCCTGCCCCGCTCAATAAGGGATATTCAACCTGTGTCATTGTATATCACTGTATATTTTTGGGCGAGGCTGGAACTGATATTGGCCCATTTTGTGGTAGTCCCTGACCATGGATTTGAATTCCATACAACCGGATCGATCCAGCCTTAGCTTCTGAACATCCAGTTACCTCTCCGCATGTATGATGTGTGAAAGAAATCTGTCGGTAGTATTTCAGTTTGGAAAAACTTTCCTTGCAATATGCCAATGTCAATTGTATTTTGTATGCCAGGGCTGTCTGCTTCTACCTGCTAAGGAGAATGATGTGATTGAGAAGGCAGAGAGCACTACAAGACATGAGAAGAAAGTTAATGCTGAAAAAAGGCCACAGAGAATATAATCCTCAAAGCATGTGATTAATGGGCTAGCTGGGTCTTTCAGCAGTTTCTACATTTATTTTCTATTTTTATGCATTTATTACTAGTTCACTATATACTGCCAAATTAAGATCAGTTGCTACCATAAATGGCTTGAATGAGAAACTTGGGGCTTGCATTTTTTTTAACCAAATGAATGAATCAACATCTTCTGGGAACTGTAACCCACATTTTGTTGCAATGTCCTTCACTATTCTGATATTTTTTTGTGTATGTTTGGGGATACCCTTGAAGTTGACATGGGAGTTTCAGGCGATATCAGGGAATTCCTTACATTTCCATATCCTATGAATTCTGTGTGTTTTCCTCTCCAGCTCAGAAATCAACTTGTCAGATGCCATATTCTTAATTTTACCTGGGGGTAGGGATGTCATTTTGACCCAATCATTGTATTATATTTCCTGATAGTAATGATATTTGGCTGCTTCCCCAAATATAACAAATGACAGCTCCATGTTCTTTTCCATCACTGAAAGGTGTTTCATATTTCAAAGAAGTCACCTTCTGCATCATTATGTGAATAAACTATTAAGCATGTCATTTAGAAGGACCCGAACTCCCTGATGCATGAGAAGGGACAGAAAAAGAATGTATTTGTTCTTCAAAATTACTGCAAGAGAAGAAGAAAGATTTAAATCTCGCTATCTTGAATTAAGCCTTGAATACAATCTAATTAAATACTTCTGACGGTGAAACTTCTTTTGCAATTATGTCATTATTCACCTTGACTACACAACTACTATCGTCTTATGTCTCTTTACCCCAAAATGCAACTTCCTTCTTATTATCAATTCCTGGGGAAATACTGGCCAGCCCTATCATTAGGCAGAGGGAGGCAATAGCCCAAAGCAGATGGTGGAGGTGGTAGCAATGTCTCTCCACTAAGTACTACTCCCTGCCATCTCCAACTGCTGAAGGACAAAGCTACATATCTCACATACAGCTTTTATGGGCCTCTAAACTACTCTCCTCTCCCATTACTATGAAAGATAAATATCTTATAAATTGCTGGTTGACAACTTGTAGCAAAATGACTTGGATCATCATCATCATCATCGGTTGGGTTGGACCTGAGGGACAGTGGAGAATTTAATGGCTAACCTAAGAATATTTTCAGCTGGACTTGTAGTAAAATTTGTGAGTTCTCAGGCCCAATTCCAGAAATGAATGCATGCCCTTTAAAGCTTCTTATAGCATGAAAGCTGAACATTAAACAAAGCTGATAAGCAGAACATGACCTCATTTGAAATGTGATCCTGGAGAAGAGTACAGAGAATACTGTGGGATGTTAAATGACAAATACATATGTCCTAGTGCAAATCAAGCTTGAATTACACATAGAAGTAAAGATGCTTAAACTGAGATTATTGTACTTTGGCCATATCATGAGATGACACTACTCATTTGAAAATACAATAGTGCTTGATAAAGAAGTAGGAAAAGAGAACAATGTGGATATCAAAAAAACCACACTCCTGTATCTGCAGGACTTGAGCAGAGCTGTTGATGGTAGAGTGACTTGGAGGGCTCTCATTCATAGGATCGCCATAACTCAAAGTTCACTTGATGGCAGTTAATAACAACATGGCAGAATCCTGACATATCTTAAAGAATGGCAATGCTCCTCTATGCTTGAGCATCCAAGTCAGCTGCTATCATGGTGTGTTGGCATTCCATGATCTTACTGTGAGTGGTGCAGAGCAACATCAACAGAAAGTAGACTGTTCTTTACCTTAATTGACCTGGGGGAAAGAAGGACCTCCTCAATGAGGTCAGAAACTGCACTTCTTGACTGTTTGATGGACTGTAGGTTGTCTGCTGAGTTTCTTTTTGGTATGGAAAGCTTAGAAGACTTGTCATTGAGGACACTAGGGACCTGATCACATTGATAAGATCTTGCATGGCAAATCGCCAGCCTCCATATCGAATTGGTGGGGCAGCAGGGCAATCCCTGTGCCTCATGCCCCACCTCTCCCGCAACAATGCTTTATCATGATATATAAGGGACACTATGTAACTTCCCCTTGTGCTAGCCCTGTTGTTTCAACATAACACAAGAAGCTTGCATCCCAGTTGAGCCACAGAGTCGATGGAATTGAGCCATGTCATATGATGGGCTTGGGACTCGTGGCTCAACTGGGATGAAAGCTTTACCATGCTGCCAAATACTCATTGATGAAGTCCTAAATCACAACTTGATCCCCCCCCCTTTAATTAAACACAACAAACTGCTAACTCTGAGGTACAACTGTGATTGGTGCCATTTAGTGACTAAAATATACACGGGCATGATCCACCATCTTATAACCTCTGCTTTAATCTCATTTTAGTGCCAAGTCTTTAGTAGCATAGCTAATCTCCCCTTTTCCTGGACACCTCTCACTGTAAGAAATTGATTCCAGTCCATGGCCTGTTTCAGAAGGCTTGGGACCAAGATAATATCCAACAGGTCATAATAAAAAGAAGAAGAAAGATGTTGTATGTTAAAGACTAACATGTTTATTTGGCATAAGTATTTGCCTTCTGCAACAAGCTTCATCTAAAGCACATGGAAGAAATAAAACGTGTTAATCTTTAAGGTGCTAGAAAACTGAACTTATTTACCACTCTGGAAATAAAATAAATTTAGTAAAAATACTAGCCATCCCCTGCCACGTGTTGCTGTGGCCCAGTCTGTATACATGTGTTTTGTGTGTGTATATATGTGTTTATATATTTGTATATATGTGTGTGTGTATGTATGTATGTATGTATGTGTATGTATGTATGTGTTAAATGCGCAATTCCAGAGGTTAGCCAGAAGAGATAAGGAACTATTTTTAAATAAGCAATGCATGGAAGTGGAAGAAGACAACAGAATAGGAAGGACAAGAGACCTCTTCCAGAAAATTAGAAACATTGGAGGTAAATTTCAGGCAAAAATTGGTATGATAAGAAACAAAGATGGCAGGGACCTAACAGAAGCTGAAGAGATCAAGAGAAGGTGGCGAGACTATACAGAAGATCTGTATAGGAAGGATAATAATATTGAGGATAGTTTTGACGGTGTGGTGAATGAATTAGAACCAGACATCCTGAGTAGTGAGGTTGAATGGGCCTTAAGAAGCATTGCTAACAACAAGGCAGCAGGAGACGACGGGATCCCAGCTGAACTGTTTAAAATCTTAAAAGATGATGCTGTCAAGGTGATGCATGCCATATGCCAGCAAATATGGAGAACACAAGAATGGCCATCAGACTGGAAAAAATCAACTTATATCTCCATACCAAAAAAGGGAAATGCGAAAGACTGCTCAAACTTCCGTACAGTGGCCCTTATTTCTCATGCCAGTAAGGTAATGCTCAAGATCCTGCAAGGAAGACTCCAGCAATACATGGAGAGAGAGTTGCCAGATGTTCAAGCTAGGTTTAGAAAAGGCAGAGGAACGAGAGACCAGATTGCCAATATCCGCTGGATAATGGAGAAAGGCAAGGAGTTTCAGAAAAACATCTATTTCTGCTTCATTGACTATTCTAAAGCCTTTGACTGTGTGGATCATAATAAATTGTGGCAAGTTCTTGGTGGGATGGGCATACCAAGCCACCTTGTCTCTCTCCTGAGGAATCTGTACAAGGACCATGTAGCAACAGTTAGAACTGACCACGGAACAACAGACTGGTTCAAGATTGGGAAAGGCGTACGGCAAGGCTGCATACTCTCACCCAACCTCTTTAACTTGTATGCAGAACACATCATGCGATGTGCGGGGCTTGATGAATGCAAGGCTGGGGTGAAAATTGCTGGAAGAAACATTAACAACCTCAGATATGCAGATGACACCACTCTGATGGCCGAAAGCGAGGAGGAGCTGAGGAGCCTTCTAATCAAGGTGAAAGAAGAAAGCGCAAAAGCCGGGTTGCAGCTAAACGTAAAAAAAACCCAAGATTATTGCAACAAGAATGATTGACAACTGGAAAACAGAGGGAGAAAATGTGGAGGCCGTGACAGACTTTGTATTTCTAGGTGCAAAGATTACTGCAGATGCAGACTGTGGTCAGGAAATCAGAAGACGCTTACTTCTTGGGAGGAGAGCAATGTCCAATCTTGATAAAATATTAAAGAGTAGAGACATCACACTGGCAACAAAGATCCGCCTAGTCAAAGCCATGGTCTTCCCTGTAGTAACCTATGGATGTGAGAGCTGGACCTTAGGGAAGGCTGAGCGAAGGAAAATAGATGCTTTTGAGCTGTGGTGTTGGAGGAAAGTGCTGAGAGTGCCTTGGACTGCGAGAAGATCCAACCAGTCCATCCTCCAGGAAATAAAGCCCGACTGCTCATTGGAGGGAAGGATACTAGAGACAAAGTTGAAGTACTTTGGCCACATCATGAGGAGACAGCAAAGCCTAGAGAAGACAATTATGCTGGGGAAAGTGGAAGGCAAAAGGAAGAGGGGTCGACCAAGGGCAAGATGGATGGATGCCATCCTTGAAGTGACTGGACTGACCTTGAAGGAGCTGGGGGTGGTGACGGCCGACAGGGAGCTCTGGCGTGGGCTGGTCCATGAGGTCACGAAGAGTCGGAGACGACTGAACGAATGAACAACATGTGTATACACACACACATATACACATATACATATGTAGTTTTGCACATGCGTTGTAATGTATTTTTATTTTGTTTTTTGGCTTTTTAAGTCCCTTCTGCTGTGTTTTTCAGTGTTTTTTATGAGTGATGGACACTCATTGGCCTGATAGGTGCATTGTATCCAAATTTGGTGTCAATTAGTTCAGTGGTCTTTGAGTTATATTAATCCCACAAACAAATATTACATTTTTATTTATATAGATTTAAACCAATACAAGCTATGAAAACCTCTTCAAGTAGTGATGTCATCAGTTATCTTCTCTTGGTGCTTAAAACCTAGACAGTTTCATAACAGAATAGTTTAAACCCTAATTACTCATTGAATCTAACTTTCAGGTAAGATTGTGGTCCAAGTAATCACCTTTGTTATGATTAGTATTTCCTGTGAATGCATCATCCTAGAATGACTGAGTCTACACTGTAGAATTAGTGCAGCTTGACATCACTTTAATGGCCACAGTTTAATGTTGTGGAATCCTGGGAGATGTAGGCATCCGCACACATTGCCAGAGAAGGCCAAAGTCTTTGTAAAGCTGTAACTCCCTGGGATTCATAGGATTGAACCATGACAGTTAAAGTTGTCTCAAACTGCATTCATTATACAGTGTAGATGCACCCTACAACTGAACCTACTTATCTTGATACCAGTTCTGTTGAATCACATGATGTTCCTGTCCTTCCAATGCGATGGCCAAGGATTTACAGGTGATGAATGAAACAACTGCTTTGGGAAATAATCTCCCCCCCCCCCCCCCACACACATGTGGTTTGGCCCTTAAATTGGGATCATTGTAGAATCGAGGGTGCACAATGGGGGAGATTGGGGACAGATTGCTGCATGTTCACTTAGGTCATCTGATCATTTCCATTACAGAACAGTGGCTCCTTTGTGTATTGATAGCTGGAAAATGTAGCCCTGCCTTGGTTTTTGGAATTCTGGATATTGAAATCCAAAATTCCTGGAAGACCAAAGTTTGGGAAACACTGCTTCACATATATACTCACACAAATGAATGAGAGATTGTTCTCAAGCACATGCAAATAGGATTGCAGCTGAAAATCCACATATCTGTAAACTATAGGAACAACATGAAGATACTTAGTAATAGTTGGGGTGAAAGGGCTTGAAGGAACAGTAACTATACAAATGGATGAATTCAGCCTGCCAGAGAAGAGAAAGCAGGGCTATTCTATGAACTGCCCAGGGAATACGATGAAAGGTGGTATAAAAATACTTCCAGGAATGAATTAAAAATTAATGCTCAGCACTTTTCCTGTTGATAAAGAAGACTTAGAAGTCCCAAAGGATAAAGGATGTTCAGTTCTCATTTTATAAAGTCTAAGGTGGCAAGGAAAGCTTGACACTTTGCTTGCTTGCTTCTTTTTACTGGAGAGATTCTATATCAAGAGTTCTTTTTTCAGATCCTCCATAAGAAGTCTGGCCACCTGGTGGTTCAGTGTGTTAAACTTGCTGACTGAAAGGTTGTTGGTTCAAATATGGGGAGCGGGGTGAGCTCCTGCTGTTAGGCCCAGCTTCTACCAACCTAGAAGTTCGAAAACATGCAGATGTGAGTAGATCAATAGGTTCCGCTTCTGCGAGAAGATTACGGTGCTCCAAGCCGTCATGCTGGCCACATGACCTTGGAGGTGTCTACAGACAACTCCGTCTCTTCATCTTAGAAATGGAGATGAGCACCACCACCCAGAGTTGGACACAACTAGACTTAATGTCAGGGGCAGGCATGTAGCCGGGGGGGGGGGGGGGCTTGAGGGGCTTCAGCCCCCCCCCCCCCAAATTCTCATGGTGGTTCGTAAAAAGGCCTTACTGGTGCATTATTTAAACTGTTATGTTTATTCATATCATGATCTGATCACCATAATCAATATATCCCATATGCATGGGGGTATTGGGGTAATGATACAAAAGGTTTGCTAGGCTAGACCCTCTTTCACTCAGACTCAGCCCCCCCCCCCGAAACTCAGCCCCCCCTGAACCCCCCCTGAAAATTTTTAGCCCCCCCCCCCCGAAACGAAATCCTGGCTACGGGCCTGGTCAGGGGAAATCTTTACCCTTACCTTACTATAAGAAGCCACTAAGAAATGCAAACAGTGTGAGAAAGAGGATAATTGGATTGAGACCATAATGTTGGACATGTAAGTGGCTATCTTTTTCTTTTTTGTGCTATTTTCTCAGGGAAACAGGAGAAAATAGCCACTGCAAGGGTGCAATTTAGATTGGGAAAAGGACAGGGTAGAAAAAAGAATGAATGTATGTGCCTGTGAATGCCTTTGGGAGACCTATTAAACCTTACTCCTTCTGATACTCCGTAAGGATAACTTACCATCAAATTAGCATGAGGCTCTGGGGTACATGCAAAATGGAATGACTAAATAATGTAATTGTCATTGTAAAAATTTGCTGCATATCATTTCCTTCTGACCTCATTGTTTTTAGTCCCAGCTCCAACTGTGTGCACTTTCTATTTATTACCTGAAATCAAGTACAGTACATCGTACATCTGATGAAAGGCCAACAATATACAAAGGTTCATGTTACAATAAATGGTTGTTTTTACCATAAGAAATGTTTTTTTACCATTTGTTGTCCAATGATCTGAATACTGATGCATTCAATTTGGCATGGATGCAGATAATACCTCTGTAATGACAGCTAAGGCTTGATAAGTATATGTGTATACTTTCTAGGGCCTAAATACGCCAAAGGCACTGGATCCCATCTGATCTTGGGAGATAATAATTTTATTTCTTACCCACATCTCCTTGTGGCTTGAGGCAGGTTACGACATAGCTCAAAACACATATTCATCATAAACATTCCATAAAATGTACATATTAAAATGCGTTTCTATGAAATACATATTAAATAATAATATTAAGCTAAGCCAGATCAGACCCAGTTGATGGAAGACCAACAAATACCAAGTGCTGTGAATTACAATTCGGTGGAAGGACATGGAAACCACAGATATGTTTTTCTTGCCTATAAAAACCCAATGAAATTCAAGGGGTTGGCATAAGTCAAAAGGCAACTTGAAGTGACATATACATGCTTATAGATCAATGGTTCCCAGCTTTTTTTTTTTTTTACCAGAAACCACTTGACTAGGGACCACTTTGACCAGGGACCACTCTCCAACATTAGTACCAAAAAGGTTACAAATCAGTTTTTGGTCAACTTTTGATTTGCTTTGGTTATTTGTGGTTCAGAAAACTGCATTGGATAGATCATATCAGCATTAGTTTCTGATACAGAATACATGCCATCCAGTAGTCGCCATCTGCTCGCCCACATAAGACCATATTTAATAAACCTCAGCACCAGAAGAGGGTTTTGCAAAACCTGTCACTCTCATTGCAATGGTGTAGTAATGGAGTATAATTTAGTCCTTGCAGACCACTGGTGGGGTTGGGAACCTGAGCCATTGTTATAGATCCTGTTTCATGAGCCTGATATATATATATATATATATATATATATATATATATATATATATACTAGCTGCACCCTGCCACGCGTTGCTGTGGCCTATAGTAAATCTTTTCATAGTAGAGGTAGATATCTGGTCTATTATGAAAGAGAGATACCTTCTCTCTTTCCTTACCCCTTTTTCTCCCCCTTTCTCTCCTTTCTTCCTTCTCTTCCTCTTTCTTTCTTTCTTTCCTTCTTTCGCTCCTTGGTTTCATCCTTCTCTTTCCTTCATTCCCTCCCCCTTTCTTCCTTTGCCTCCTTTCTTCCCTCCATGTTTCCTTCCTTCTTTCACTTTTTATTTGCTGTGGCCAACCTTCCCTCTTTCTCTCCTTCTTTCCCTCCTTCCTTCCTTCCCATCTTTCCTTCTCCTCTTCCTTCTCTATCTCTTTCCTTCCTTCCCCCTTTTTCTTCGGCTGTCTCTCTTTTCTTCCTTCTCTCTTTCCTTCTTTCCTTCCCTCCCTCTTTCTCTACATCTTCCCCCTTCCTTCACTCCCTCTTTCCTTCCTTCATTCACTTTTTTCTTTCCTTCTCTCCTTCCTTCCTCCCACCTTTTTCTTTCCCACCCTCTTTCTCTCATTTCTTCCTTCTCTACCTCTTTCTTTCCTTCCTTCCTCTTTTTCTTTCTCTTCTGCTGTCTCTCTTATCATTCCTTCCATCTTTCCTTTTCTTTCCTTTTCTTCTTCCTTCTTTCTCTTACTTTCCGTCCTTCCTCCTTTTTCTTTACCTCCCTTTCTCTTTCTTCCTTCTTTCCTTCCTTCCCACCTTTCCTTCTCTATCTCTTTCCTTCCTCCCCCCCTTTTTCTTTCTCTTCTGCTGTCTCTTTTTTTCTTTCTTTCTCTCTTTCCTTCCCTTGGAGGGGGCGGGGCTTGGAGGGGAAGAAGAAGGAGGGGAGGAGGGATGATTTGGAGAGGGCAGGAAGGGGCGGGGCTTGGAGGGGGCGGGGCTTGGAGGGGAAGAAGGAGGGGAGGAGGGATGATTTGGAGAGGGCGGGAAGGGGTGGGGCTTGGAGGGGAAGAAGAAGGAGGGGAGAAGGGATAGAGCCTCCCCCTCCTCTCCCCCCCGCCTTTCCCTTCCCTTCCCAGCACTCGCCTCTTTTGCTGCTCTTCTGTCGTCCCTCCCTCCGACCGGAGCCGTCCTCCGACCGGAGGCCGTCCTCCGACCGGAGCCGTCCAAAAAGGCAAGAAGGAAGCGGGGGGGGGGGGGGGCGGAGGGAGGGAAGACGGAAGAGCCAAGAGGGAAGAGCGGCGGCAAAAGCAGCGTTCCTTGAGTTTCGCCTCAGTAGCTTTCCGGAGCGCTCCTCCCATCGGCTGGGGCTTCTTTTCCTGGTGACAGAAGGCTGCGGCACTCGGCGGCAGCGCTGCTGCTTCCCGACGGGAAGCATGGGCAAAGGGCTTCCCGTCCAGCGGCGCCTTCGACGTAAGCAAACTTAGGTTCTCCGCCTTTGCGTGGTGAGGGAGGATGGGGGCGTGGCTTGTGCGGAGGGAGCATTGGCCGGCAGGCCATGTGCGCGCGCCAGGGAACTTGCGGCTGGGTGCCATTGCGCATGCTCAGTTGTTTTGTCGTTTTGTGAGTGTGTTGTGTTGTTTTTCATTTTGATTCGATTTGTTTGTACCTTGTGGGTTGTGGTAGGTGCATGGGAATTTTGGTTAATTTCCGTTGGGGTTTTTTTTTAGTTTTGCGGCTCCGTTTAACACCCAGAACAGATATATATATATATATATATAATTAGAAATACCAACATTTCAAAATGTCTTTGTTTTTCCCCTTGTCAGTCCACCTTCATAGTATCATTGGCTTTTGAAGATGTAATACTGCTAACTTTTAAAGTTTTGGGCTTCTGCAATTCAGAGTACTGAGCCTGGGAGGAAAGCCCAGTATCCTCAAAGTGATGTCTAATTAAGATCAGTGCCTTAGGTTTACTCCAGAGTAGTGGATTTTGAGGGGACTGCCAAGTCCTCAAAAGTCCCCCCCCCCCCCCCCCCCCAAGGTTCTCTTTTTAAAAAGAAAAATGGAGTGGGCAGGAACTTGTGTGATGAATCTGAAAATCTTCTAGAGGAGAAAATGCCTCTAGAACATGGCCATATAGCCCGGAAAAACCTACAACAACCCAATCTGAAAATGGATGATTTCGGGAGAAAAGGCAAGAAAGAACAACATGTGATGGGATCCGAGAAAGTATATGATTTTCTTTTCAATGCAATGACACGTGACACCATGGTAAGATGATGCTCCTAATATCCCAAGGGTAGATAACATCCAAACTTGTTTTTGGCTGCGTTCCTCTCTCCCCAGTAGTGGTTTACTGCCTTTCCTACTGTCTGCATGTAGGCCTCTGACAGATTATGTCTAAAGGAATGTGTCCCTTGATCAAAGAACCTAAGTTAATGAAACATATTATAGTGCAATTCTGTAAATGCCTATTCAAAAGTAAGATTCACCAAGGTTCAGTGCAGCTTACTCCCAGAAGAATGAGTATAAAATCCAAATCTCTTTGCAATTGATGGTGCTAGTTTGTCAGGTTTATCCTTTCCTAGTCTCCTGATGCCAGAATTTATGGTCAGCCAAACAGGTCACCCACAGGAGAATTTCTGGGGGGGGGGGGGGGGGGGGGAATCCAAGACTTGTTGTGGGGTATCTATCAGCATAAAAGGCAGCCTGTGGATCTCTTGTTTCAAAGAAGTTACTTTTGATTAGCGATGATATGAAATGGAGTATAATGGAGAAAAATGTTCCATAAATCTCACCTCAAATGTAAAAGGTAACAAGTGAAAACATATATTAAACATTTCTTGATACAGTTGGCCCTCCATATTTGCAGGTTTGAATTTTGTGAATTTGATTATTTAGGAATTTGATTAAAATATTATATCTAGAAATTTCTAAATCTTCCAATGTGGCTCTATGGCCAATATTGGTGGAAGCCAGCCACATAATTATACTAGAAGACTTAGAGATTTCTAAATGGTTCTCCTAGGTAAAGCAAACAGCAGGATTTTTATTTGCGAATATGAAGGGCTGACTGTATATATTAATGAACTATAAGAATCGGGATGAAGCTGGGATTAAAGAACAAAAGTATGTAAGCAGAGCATAGCAGAGAATGGAGTGCAGTGAGTCAGTAAAGTGTAAACAGAGAAGTGTAGCACGGTAGCAGAAGTAAGGATGGGTGTTACTCTTCTGAAAACAGAAAGGTTTTAGAATATACCATAGTACATACAATAAAAATAAACAGAGAACAAGCGGGCTTCAGACGCAGCTACTCCACTCTCGAGCATATCCATGCAGTCAAATGGCTACTGGAAAAACCCCCAGAGAATATCAAGTTCCAGTTTGTCTTGCTTTCGTTGATTACCAAAAGGTCTTTGACTCAGCTGAGATAAATGCTATCCTTAACGCTCTGCACTAAGTCAGTGCAAATCCAGCATATATGAACATTATAAAAGCATCAATACAGGGTGCACAACGGATTTAAAACTGTTGTCAGAATAAACAAAGGAGTGCGTCAAGGAGATACATTATTGCCCAAACTGTTTGTGGCAACGTTAGAAAGCCTCTTCTGAAAAATTAAATTTAAAAGCGGGATTTCAATGGATGGAAAACAACATTCTCATTTCCTCTTTGCAGATGATTGTGTCCTTTTTGCCAAAAATCCAGAAGATTTACAATATGATTTCCAACAAGCTAGACTTTCAAAATCAGTAGGACTGGAAATGAACTTGTAGAAAACTAAATGGTTGAAAAATGAGCAGTATGTCCAGGACTGCATCATTATAAATAAAGATTAAATTGAGGAAGTGACTGAACATGTAAATCTTGGTCAACAAGCACAGTCGAATAATTCGGCAAATGGTGAATGGGCAAGAAGACACAAGGCTGCTTGGATGGCCTTGAATCGAAACTAGACAGTGCTAACAGATGATAAGCTGCCAATAAAGGTCAGAGCAGGTATCTTCAATACTACAGTTTTACCCACAATGTTATATGCATCTGAATCATGGGCAAGAACAAAGTTAAAGGAGGAAAAACTGGTGGTGGCTCAGAGAGCAATGGAAAGAAGGATGTGTGGCATGACAATAAGAGATAAAGTCAGCAATGGAAAAGAAAAGCCCAGGATGACATATTTTAGCAAATGGTAGATTTGTGTGAAGCCCAAAGGAATGGATCGGATAGGATAGGATAACACATACAACAGGGTGAGAGATCAAGAGCAAAGTTTTTATTAGAAGGGCTGCCCGTGGAAAAACTGAGGTTGGATCTACACTGTTATATAATCCAGATGATCAAAACAGATAATCCACATTAACTACTTTGAACTGGATTATATGAGTCTACACTGCCATATAATCCAGTTCAAAGATGATAATCTAGATTTTATATGGTGGTAAAGGCCTTTTCTACACTGCCAGATAATCCAGGTTATCAAAACAGAAAATGTACATTATCTGCTTTGAACTGGGTTGTATGGCAGTGTGGACTCAGATAACCCAGTTCAAAATAGATCTTGTGGATTATTTGCCTTGATATTCTGGGTTAGATGGTTGTGTGAAAGGGCTCTGATATTTTGATATGACCCATGGATAAATCATCGGTCATTCCCTGGAGAGGAGAAAGCACCAATGATGACTCACGACCCTTTCACACAGCCATCTAATCCAGAATATCAAGGCAGATAATCCACAATATCTGCTTTGAACTGGATTATCAGAATCCACACTGCCATATAATCCAGTTCAAAGCAGATAATGTGGATTTTATACAGCTGTGTAGAAGGGTTCTAAATTCAGCCTAAGTTAGGAGATTCTGACATATATGGAAATAGGAGAACCTGACCATCAAAAATGATACTGAACAACATTTTGATTTTTAATCTTCAAGTAGGAAACTGAACATGAGAACTCTCAACAGTGCCACCATCATAGAAGTACTTTGGGACAAGTTTCTCAGTGGTGCCTTTGCCAGTGTGCAGGCCTGTAGCGAGGGGGTGGTTTTAGGGGTTCAAACCCTCCCCGAAATGTTTCAGATTTTTTTAAAAAAATCTGGTTTACTCATGAGTTTTAACTGGTCAACCAAATCCCCATGCTAAGTCTATGAGATGCAAAAAAATTAAGAGTCCCTCCAGAACTGTAAGCACTATCTCAAGCAAATATTGACAATTTATTCACACTGTCATTACTTGCAGCAATAGCTGATGTAGTGAAGCAACCAAGTAGTGTGTGTGTGTGTTGAAGGCCAGACTTGGTGGAGGTGGTTGACAGGGGCAGAGCTGCAGGCTAGTGAAGGCTGCTCTGCCCTCTGCTGTTCTCTTTGCTTCAGCGTGAGCTAGGAGGCAGGTTTCAACCCCCCCCCCCGAAATTTTCAACCCTCCCCGAAATTTTCAACCCCCCCCCCAAATTTTTACACACACCCCCGCCAAAATTGTCAACCCTCCCCGAAATTTTTTTCTGGCTACGGCCCTGCCAGTGTGAGTAGCAGGGCTGGCTGTAGCCACAATTTAGAGTGAAGTAATGCGTGCTTTTATCTGATTAGAAGCTCAGTTGGAAAGACATTATGACCAGAGAATAAAATTGATCTTTGAAGAGCTTGGCAATTGATTTTTGAAGAGCCTGAAAATCAAAACAGTTTCCTCCTCCTCCTCCTCTGCCACCACTACCTCCTCCTCCTCTTCCTCCAGTGATGAAAAATAAACCTAGCTCAGGTGTTAGTTACCTGGTTATCAACACATACAGAGCAGAGTCCCTGGTCTTGTGTCCTCGCTCCTCCCTGTACTTTTCTCATGTGGAGACCCATACATGTGAAGAGGATAAGGTTCTTTCATATACAAAGTCTCCATGTGAGAAATAACTGTGGAGGTTCCCCGTTTGTGTCTATGAATTTAAACTGGGCTATGTAAGTGACTCCTGATTTGGGCTGCATACTACACAAAATCTGAGCAACTTTTGTCTTTTAACAAAACACTATCACTTCATATGTTTAGAGGTTGAGCCTTCATACTGAAAGTCTCTTTGGAAGCTGAGTTCTAGCACCAAAACTAAAATATGGAGGTTTTATGATTGACATAAAACTGTAATGGCAGCATTAACACTTGTAAACACTTTGTGAAGTTATAGCGGAACTAACAAAAATAACAATGAATGACTCCAGAGCTATAAAAGGATGGTCAAGGATATTCCCTGCTTATAAATATGGAATTATATGATGGAGATTGTGGGAACTGCCTGTATCAAGATGGAGTCACTGAAAAGGACTCATGATGGATGTGAAAGATGTGAAGCTTTATTGTCCTGAATGTGAACATCTGTTCCCAATATCACCCTTGGATGCTATGTAAAGTCGTTAAAAGTCTCCCTCTTTTCTTCTTCACCAGGCAAATCTATGTATATACACATACACACATTGTAGTCACAAAAGCTCCAGATCTTAAAAAATATTTTTTTGGCTAAAATTATATAGTTATCTGCTTACTTCTCAGGAAATCTCCCTTTGTTCTCACAGTGTACAGTGACTACTGTCTCGCATGTTCATTCAATTGTTCTGCTTAGCTCAGAGTAGAAGTGCATGAATGAGCATGTGTGCTGAAACTTGTGAATATACAATTATGGATTGTGTCCCTCCCATCTGCCATGTTGCCTGCCCCATCTTTGGGGTACCTTGGTCCCAGCAGTTGGTGAGATGTTCCCTCTCTCTTCTACTTCCCAGAGCTGTAGCTTCTAAGGGAGAGAAGAGCAGTGGCATCAACTGGACTTTCTCTCTCTTCATCCTCTCTCCCTATTGCCATCACTTTCCCCTTGTGTTCCATGTATTTTCAGACTGTAAATTTGAGGGCAACTTGAGCGAAATTGTCAGATTGACAACTTGTTAATGCTCTGGGGACCCTTTTGGTCAAAGGGTAGGGTATAAATAAACCAGTGGTTCCTAACCTTTTTTTGACCAGGGCCCACTTGACCAGGGCCCACTTTGACCAGGGACCATTTAGACCAGGGCCCACTTTGACCAGGACACACTTTGACTAGGACCCATTTGACCAGGGCCCATTTTGACCAGGGCCCACTTTGACCACGGACCAGTTAGACGAGGGCCCACTTTGACCAGGACCCACTTGACCAGGGCCCACTTGAACAGGGACCATTTTGACCAGGGACCACTTTGACAAGGGACCACTTTGAACAGGGCCCAGTTGAACAGAGCCCACTTTGGTCAGGGTTCACTTTGATCAGAGCCCATTTGACCAGGGCCCACTTTGACCGGGACCACCCTCCAACATTAGTACCAAAAGAGGCGAGGCTGGTTAACTGTGAAGAAAGGAGCAGAAATAAAATAAGATTATAGAATCATAGAATCAAAGAGTTGGAAGAGACCTCATGGGCCATCCAGTCCAACCCCGTGCCAAGAAGCAGGAATATTGCATTCAAATCACCCCTGACAGATGGTCATCCAGCCTCTAATTAATTAATTAAGAAGGAGGTTCATGGACCGTATTTTCATTCTTGCGGCCCACTGCTGGGCTGCAGCCCACAGGTTGAGAACCACTGAAACAAACAAACAAATAATAAGGTGATCTGTTTTGCAAAACAGAAAGGGATGGGTCCCCATCACCAGCGGAAACAGCACCAAATTTGCTGCTAGGGAACATGTTTCCCTTCCCTACATGGAAGAGAGTAGCCGGGTCCCCTCGGGGAGATAGGGCAGAAAATAAATAAAGTTTTTATTTTTATTATTATTATTAGCATCTACTTAAATTCTGGACAGGTAAGGAAATGTTGGCTTGCATGCACTCCTCCTCCTCCTCATTGCTCAGCTTTCCTGTTCTATGTTCAAAAGATCTCAGCCACCTCCCAAACATTTTGATTCCCAGAGAAGATTCCTTTGGGCAACAACAGAACCTCGCCCCAAGAAGACAAGGGGTGTTCAGGGGTTAGACCAATTCATCGTCATAAGTAAATGTACTTCAAATATCCTCCAGTCCCCCTAAGGTCAGGAAATGAGTCCTGTGTGAAAGAGACCACACAAGCTTTCCTGGCATAAACAGTACCGTGTTTATTGTTAGGTACTATAAAGAATCTCCAGAAACAGTTATGAGAAATAATCTAATGAATACTCATTACATTATGAGACTGCATAACAACATGAGAAGATGACAGATTCATGTAATTTTAGAGAGAGGGGGTGCAATTATGTTTGTTGTGATTGTTGTGTGTCTTCGGGTCATTTCCAACTTATGGGGACCCTACAGAAAATCAATCACAGGGGTTTCTGAAACTGAGAGTGTGTGACTCACCCAAGGACAGCCAATGGGTTTCTTAGATATGTTATCATGGGTTTTATGGGCAAGCAGATTATGACAGGTAGATGACATATGTCATGTATCTTAAAAACCAGATCTGATAGAGAAAAACTGGCACCATTTTTGGAATCACAGTCTTCTTTTGACAAAGTTTCAGTTTGAACTCAGTTTGAGCTACTAAACTGTGGATGACGACATTGATTAGAAGCACATCTCCCTTTCCTTCATGCCATTCATTAGTTTAATATTCCATTCCTATCACTCTTTTATTCATAGCAAGCATAGGGTTTTGGACATGAGTAGGAAAGCCCCTTTACTATCAACTCTTGTTTTTGTCTAGGCCTACTAAATAATTTTGTTTTTCTTCAGGTATTGTTTTAAGCTTGTGGATTTTCACTGGGAGTTTGCTGGGATCTTCACCAGTAGTGCAGCAGGTTAAATTGCTGAGCTGCTGAACTTGCTGACCAAAAGGTCAGCAGTTTGAATCCAGGGAGCAGGGTGAGCTCCTGCTGCTAGCCTCAGCTTCTGCCAATTTGAAAACATGCAAATGTGAGTAGATCAATAGGTACCGCTTCGGCGGGAAGGTAACGGCGCTCTATACAGTCATGCCTGCCACATGACCAAGGAGGTGTCTACGGACAATGCCGGCTCTTTGGCTTATAAATGGAGATGACCACCCCCCCCCCCCCCCAGAGTTGGACACAACTAGACGTAATATCCAGGGAAACACTTTACCTTTACCTTTTCCTTTAGGCATGCCCTCAGTTGGTATCTACTCTTGTTTTTGTCTAGAAGAACTAAATAATTTTGTTTTCCTTCAGTATTGATTTGTGCTTGTGGATCTTGACTGGAAGTACTATCTATAAGTAGATTAATTACATCTTTTAATATTTGTTATACACACAGAGACATATTTATATTCTGGATGTTTGTTATCTATTAATGAACTCTACATTCTGAATGACCTCTGCTAGCACATCAGCGAATGCTTAAGAATTAATTAAATGTTAAATATATCTTTTCCAAGTGTAATCCACTTGCTACTGGTATCACAGTCTATTGATTTGTTTGGAGTGTTTATTTTGTTGTTGCTGTTGTCTGCCCAATGTTTAATCTCAATGTAATTGAAACACTGACAGGATGTAGCCAGAATGGGTTACAGGTCAAGACGTGCTCTGAAATCTTGCTCATGATCTCTTATAATTCTTCTGATACTCAATTGAACATTTGGCCACAGTATAGTTTATCACATTCTCGGGAAGTCTATTGCACTACAGAGAAAGAGTGCAGCATATAGCACAGCAGCAATGAATCAATGTAGTTGACATGCAGTGTATGGTGTAAGACTGCTTAATGAAGTTAATAAAAGCTAGAAGCAAAAATCAAAACAAACCTATCATGTTTTTTAAAAGACCTATTTCCCAGCATTTAAAGTCTAACTTCTTTTTTTAAAAAAACATGATGGCTATTTTGTCGACTTTTTCCCTGTATACTTTGTGTTGTGTGGGAATGGAAAAGTGCTGAATAAATTCCCACAAAATGGTGTGTGTCCCTCTTTGCATCTGTTGATATAATTGAGTCAGTGGACTGGATGGTAATCCATGATCCATCCGTGTGTGGGAGGAAGCAATTCCACAAGGAAGAGATGTGGCAATTTCTGGAGCTGGGGAAAACCTCAAAATGTTTGAATAAAGAGCTATTTGTTCAGTCAGGAAGGTGAATGGGTATCCGAGATGAAAAGTACACAAGATAACCAGGCTGGTCCCGTCATGAGTATATTGAGAGAAAATTCCCAAATGGGGCCCATACGAACAATTGCAACATTGGGCTGAAGTCCGTAAAAGGCTAAAAGACTGGTCACGGGGATTTTTGAGTTTACTTTCTGCAAAGATCAGAAATAAAGAAAGAAAAAATTATAATACTTTGAATGCCACCTAGGCCTTTTCTACACTGCCCTATAAATCCAGATTATCTACTTTGAACTGGATTATATGCAGCATAGACTCATATAATCCGGTTGAGAGTAGATAATGTGGATTATCTGCTTTAATAATCTGGATCACATGGCAGTGTAGAAAGGGCCCCAGATAATCTTTGGAATATGTTTATTTTCACAATAGCAAAGCATTTCAATGGTTGGCAGTTCAAATCCACGGGACGGGGCGAGCTACTGCTGTTAGGCTTAGCTCCTGACAACCTAGCAGTTTGAAAACATGCAAATGTGAGTAGAGAAATAGGTACTGCTTCAGCAGGAAAGGCATAAGATGCTCCAAGTAGTCATTCCAGTCACATGACCAGGAGGTGACAATGCAGGCTCCTTGGCTTTTAAATGGAGAACAGCAACTCCCCAGAGCCAGAGATGAGCACCGCCTCCAAAGCCGGAAATGAAAGGAGAAGCTTTTGCCTGGTTTGTGTTTGTGTGTCTCATTGCATTGTAACAAGGCACTGAATGCTTGCCAGTATCTGTTTACACTGTAATCTGCTCTGAATCCCAACTGGGAGAATGGCAGAATATAAACAAAGTGTTGTTGTGGTTGTTGTTGTTATTAATCAAACTCCATTGTTATTCAGTTGAACAGGCCCCTAGCCAGGATTTTGATTCTGGGGGGAGGGGGCGAGTTTGGTTCGGGGGGGGCTGAGTCTGAGTGAAAGGGGGTCTACCCTAGCAAACCTTTTGTATCGTTACCCCAATACCCTCATGCATATAGGATATATTGAGCATGGTGATAAGATCATGATATGAATAAACATAACAGTTTAAGTAATGTACCAGTAAGGCCTTCTCGCAGACCATCATGAGAATTTTGAGGGGGGCTAAAGCTGCTCAAGCTCCCCCCCCCCCCCCGGCTACATGCCTGCAGTCGAATTTAAGTCTGGCAAAATATACCTATGCCATTATAACATGAGAATTGAGTCATGTGTTAGAAGCTCCCTAACAATGGAAACATTCCTGATCACACAGCATCACTGCAGAGTCACCTCAGACAAGGGGCAATGCATTAATTTGGAGGAATTAAGATTAGGCTGGTGCACTAAAATGAAATTGCATTTAGTTTTGTGAAAATGCTTTCACCAGAACTGTGCAATGCAAAGAGTGACTATCCTACTGTATTCTGGCTCTCTACAAGGATGGTTATGAAACTTCAAAACACACTTTTAGTATCTTGTGCGGTAATTACAACTATTGCATTCATATTCTCATCAGGGATAAATCAATTATGTTAAATTAGTTTAGCTGTCATAATTACTGAGAATCTGGCCATCGAAAAACAGCTAATGGGTGGTGAATGATCTGCCTGTAAACCTTTTTGGAAAGTGACACCTTTTAGCTAATTTAGAACTGCTTTGCGGCAAGTTTGAATCTGGGTACAGAGCAGAGAATTTTGGCCAAAACTAAAGCACTTTGGATGCTCTTGACGTGTTCTCTGCCAAAGGAGTCCATTTGCTCTCAAAATAGTCTGAATGCACACTTGTAAATAAACAAGTTTAACAAAGATGATCAATACATGCTCCCATTCAAAGGGAACTAAACCTTGTAGCTTAGCTACTGCCCCTGAATGACCCTCTGCTTGAGGGAAT
Organism: Anolis sagrei; assembly: GCF_037176765.1. NCBI lineage: Eukaryota > Metazoa > Chordata > Lepidosauria > Squamata > Anolidae > Anolis > Anolis sagrei. Next base: position 136,030,886 of record NC_090021.1, on the reverse strand, counting down.
GAGGGAACACTTGACCGTTTTTTTTTAATCAGAGTGGTTCTGAAAGGCATGCCTTTAAGAGCCAGAAGAGTTTGTTCTCTCTTAAAGAGATGTAAGGTTATTTCAGGATTTCCAGAGCAGAAGTAGCTGTAGAAGTCAAGCCATACTCTAGTCTCTGAAGTTGGACTGAATGTTCTCTGTAGAAATTACATTCTTATATTTGAGGTCTTTTCACTGATAGTTATAGTAAATTGATATGACTTATTGACAGAACATTCTATTTTCATTTTTTAAAATTATAGCCTGTATTAGCAAAGGAATGATACCTATTTGAAACCAATTTCTTTTTTGTTGTTAAATGTCTTTAAGTAGACTCTGATTCATATTAATGCTATCCATAGTTTTCCTTGGGCGGGCCCCATGTAGACTACAATTATAATGCCAATTGAACTTGATTTTATAGTAGTGTAGACTCATTTAATCCAGTTCAATTCAGTTTAATCTGCATTATATGAGTCTACACAGACCATATAATGCAGTTCATACTGCATTACATGGCAGTGTAGATGGGGTCATAGTGTTGTTGGTTCAGAGGAGATTTTCCATCACTATCTTCTAGGGTGGAGAGGATGTCCTTTGGTCCAGGTGAGTTTCTGTGACTGAATGGGGATGCTAACCCGGTCCAATACTCTATTCCAGGCACGGGCAAGCATTTTTGCCTTGGTGCCACATTGTGGGCCAGGCCAGGAGGAAGGGGGGGGGGTTTGGGAACATTGTGTGGGGAGGACCCAGGAAAGGACAGGGCCAGGAGGGGGCAGGGCCAGGAGGGGGCAGAAGGGGGGATCATCCTCAGATTGTCCTCTCAGCATAAAGATGGGGCTCCTCATCTCATCCTTATGCTGGGAGGAATGTGGGACGCACGGACACTGTCCTCATCCTCCTTCCCATACTCCTCCTCCAATCCTTGAGCCGTCCTGTTTGTTTTATACCAGCAGGAAGGTGAGCCAGGCTGAGTGTGCTCTGGAGGGCTCTCAACAGCCATGTGCCTTCCTTGAGCCGTCCTCTCAGCATAAGGATGGGGTCTCTCACATCATCCTAATACCAGGAGGAGGGTGAGACACACAGTGGTTGAGAGCGCTCCAAAGGGCTCTCAGTTGCAAGTGCTTTCCTCACGCCATATTTTTGGCATAAGGATGTGGTGGGCCACCGTGTCCTTATGCTAAGAGGACAGGGAAAATGAGGAGGACCTGAGGTAAGTGCCCAGGTAAGCACATCTATCCCCCAGGCCTTAGTATGCCCATGCCTGCTCTATTTTATGTTGGCTCTATTTTAAACTGATGCAGATGACAACATAGTGGACATTCAATATCCACTGGTGGTTTGTACCAGGACCCCCCATGGATACTAAATTCCATGGATTCTCAAGCCTCATGATACACAATGGCCTTGTAGAATGGGGTAATTGATATAAAATGGCAAAGTCAAGGTTTGCTTTCAGGATTTTGTGGAAATATTTTCAAATCATTGATGGTTGAATCCATGGATATAAAATCCCATGGATAAGAAGGGCCCCCTCAATAGGAAATTTCTGTAAATTGCATGTACATAAAAAACTTAAATGTAATCCAATTGGACAGATATGATCATCCATTCACTTAGTCAAGGCTTAGCCAAACCTTGTCAGAGTTCGTCATTTACACTGATTATTGTGCAGACAGTACTCTAGGCTCTCAGAGTTCTGATCATTTGCTCTGAGAGCAAAAATGTCTTTCTCCCAACCTCTATAAAACCTCTGCGTTGATCAGATTTAACATTTGTAACCCACAATTCACAAAAATGAACCCTGTTTAGTTTTATGTTTTGTTGACAGATCTTTGATGGATCAGTATGATAGACCCAATGGGCCATAGAATTCAGTAAGTACTGCTAAAAGATATAGAGCAGCTTTCTCTAAGGGCCCTTCCACACAGCCCTATATCCCAGAATATTCCACATTGAGTGTGGACTCAGAAAACCCAGTTCAAAGCAGATATTGTGGGATTTTCTGCCTTGGTATTCTGGGATATAGGGCTGTGTGGAAGGGCCCTAACTTAGTGCTTTCAGATTGTACTATGATCTCTGGAATCTCTGTACTGGAGGTCTGAAATTAGAACACTTGGAAGACACCAGACTGGGACAGGCGGATTCTCACATACACTAAGCTAAACCTAATTGTATTTCGCTTCTATTCAAAGACATAGCCTTGCAAGTGCGTCAGTGTGCAAAGGGATATTGTAGTGTGTTGAGAATAACTTAAATAAATGTGTAGTATAGATTGGCCCTACCATTTCAGATGAAGTGTTTCGAACCTCACCTGTAGCATAAATGTCTGCCCATTCCATGCATTTGATGAAGCAGATCCAGTCTATGAAAATGTGTACTACTATCATATTTCTCCCAAAGGTACTACAAGATCGTTTTGTATTAATTGAAAGTAGAGGTGGTGAGAGAAGGCTTATAAAAGCGGTTACTCACATTCTTCATGAGAAAGAACATAAAGACTAGAAGTTGAGTAGATCCCGAGGCTGAGTGTGCATCCACACTGCAGATTTATAACTTTTTGATTCCATTTTAACTTCTATGGCTTCTGTGAAATTCTGGGATTCATAATCTTATGAGGAACCCAGAATTCTCTGTAATACTCCTTTGAACTACAACAACCACTCTCTGCAAATGAATTCTAAGCATCTTTCAAAATGACAAATCCCAGGTCCCATAAGACGAGGACATGGAAGTTATACAAAACTGATATAATCATTACATATACCCCAAGTCACAGCATAAAATCCAAAGTACTATACCTTGGGAGTCCTCCCCTCCACCCACAACTTTTCCAGGCTTAGATACATATAACAAGAAGTTGAAACTATGTCTTCTGTTTTGAATACCACGAGGAGAAAGTCTGCCAAGTGTGACGTATTACTGCTATTCTTGGTGATTGTTTTTAGGGCTCAGACTGAAATTGTCTTAGATTTATTGTTCACCATGACCTGGAATAAAGATCAGTTCTAACTCTTCCCCCTCCTCCTTTCTAAAATGAAAGAGTTACATGTGCCTGTTTTATAGCCTTCAAGCTCTTTGGAGTTTTTTTTCTGTTCAAAGCTGCCGTCTTAAAGTTTTTAAAACAATTGTGTAATGGAGTGAGATCACAGTACAGAATTATTCATGCTGCCCATTGCCTACATTTATAGATCATCACTGCGTCTGCCTTCTCCTTCTAATGGTTAAACAGTTAAAAAAAATGGAAGATTACAGATTATAGATTCTCGCAGTGATGGAATACTTTGTGGATTGCCCCATTTATGGAAAGAGAATGAGTAAATCCCTGCATGCAGTATCTTCAGTTGATCAGGGGCTCATCCACACTGCATATTTATAACAGTTTGGTGCCATTAAGTGCCATGACACCATCATATGGAATCTCAAGATGTGTAGCTTGGTGGGCTATATAGAGTTCCCTGAATGCAGAGCACTATGTGCAAAGTCTGTGAAAGTGTCCTAGCATTTCCTAGATTCTAAAAGAAATCTAGAAAGCTGTCAATAATATTAACAAATAATGAAAATGGATAAGGTCGAGACACAAACAAAGCCAATGGTAACCATATTTATATAGCTCATACTTGTTGAAATGGCTATAATGGCTTAAATGGTACCTTTAGTTTATGATACAGTTAGATGTTGTAGTGACCATAGGTTTGCTTCCTAAAATAGTTGTGAATCTACACTGTAGAATTAATACAGTTTAAAACCACTTTAACTGCCCTGGCTCAATTCTGTGGAATCCTGGAAGTTGTAGTTTGGCGAGACAACAGCACTCTTTGGCAGAGAAACCTGAAATCCTTGTAAAATGGCATCTCCCAGGATTCCACAGCACTGAACAATGACAGTTACATTGGTGCTAAACTGCATTAATTCTACACTGTAGAGTTAATGCAGAACCCACCTCCTCTTTAGGGAGAATGAGGCAATTACTTTAGGGACTCTCTCATTGCAGTGATTTATCTCTCATTGGAAGTTTCTCTGGCTTGACCTGCATCCTCAAAATCAGGTTGAGCAACTGCAGTGAACCAAGAGAAAACTTTTGATCACACGCTTTTGTCAAAACACTTTTTGTTTTTCTTTACATCTTTTTGTTGTCTAACTATGGCACTGCCTTCCTCAAAAACTTATGAACAATAAAGAGATTGCAAGCAAGATATATGATTTTTTTCTTTATTTTAAAAACATTTTCCGTGGCCCAAAAAGGCTCTGGGATGGACCTAGCAGCAACTGTACCCTAAAACTCTATTAAATCTAAACCTTTAATAAATGTATCAATTTGCTATCCTATGTGTAACTTGTATCATTTGTATACTGTGCCAATTTTTAAATGTATAAAATTTATTTTGAAGGTCCTTCCCATGCCCTCAGTTTGCATTCTTTTTGTGTGTCAGGAGCGACTTGAGAAACTGCAAGTCACTTCTGGAGTGAGAGAATTGGTTGTCTGCAAGGACGTTGCCCAGGGGACGCCCGGATGATTTGATGTTTTTATCATCCTTGTGGGAGGCTTCTCTCATGTCCCCGCATGAGGAGCTGGAGCTGATAGAGGGAGCTCATCCTCCTCTCCCCGAATTTGAACCTGCCACTTCAGTCCTGCCGACACAGTGGTTTAACCCACTGCGCCACCGGGGGCTCAATTCCAATTGCATAATTCCTTGGGAACAGATACCACAGTCAGGATCCTTCTAATTATTTCCCAGATCAGATAATATTAGGACCTTTGTGTGTGTATGCAGGACAGATGATCCCTTTTGTCACCAAGATGAGCTCAGGAATCTTGTCCATTCAGTCAAGGTTGAGAGTATGCCTCTCCCATGGAAGAGGAGGCTCAGCAAATATTAAGTTCCTGAATGGACAGCCAAGCCCTTGATTTTTTGGAACAATCACCCTTTGTCTTTTCAGTATTTCATTTTTGTCTCATGGACGAAGGCATTTGAGTAAATCAAGGATTCATCTGCATACCCACATCACCACTTTCTCCAGTTTGTGCCATCCCATGGTTTGTCTCTGCAACAGATTCGGCCTTTGAACTGTCCAACCAACAGCCCCTCCTCCTTCCTGCCTTGGGAATCTCCTCATTCAGACTGTGACATCAGGAGAACCCCTGGGCAATCCCTGCGTGAATTCTGGCTGGCCTCGCTTTTCAGCCAATCAAAGAAGGGAGCGGGAAATCTTAATAGCTGCCCAAACTGCAAAAAATGTTATGCATTTTCTATGAATTTGTGCTTGTACCCTTTGAAGCATGTTGCTTGTATTTGCATCCTATTTGGCTAAATCATAATAAACCTCTGTAGCTTTGCCTTCACTCTTGTTCTCTGCCCTGGCTAATCTGGTTTAGTGAAAGCTCACAGAAATAGAAAATAATTTTTCTCCTTGTACCTCTCTGTTCGTTTATCAACTCCAGAATAGTCCAGCACATAAATTGGTCTAGCTCTCAACTCATCTTACAAGCCTACAAACTATTCTAACAATATATGGTTGTTACGTTGTTTTGAGTTGACTCTGCCTTATGACAATCTTTTCAAAGGGTCTACTATTGCCTTCCTCTGAGGCTCAGAGAGTATAACTTGACACACAAGTCACTCAGAGAGTTTCTTTGACTAAATCAGATTTTAATTTGAATTTTCTACTCTAACACTCATGAGGTGCTTGTTTTTTTTAAAAAAAAAATCCGATAAGGATTATACTATATGAGTTTTCTTCACACCTCTTCTACTGGATGTGATGTGTTTGAGGAAAACAGAAAGTTGCCTGAAAGGCAAGAAAACAGAAATGCCATGTTTTAGGAAGTTACATTGCTGATATACCTGTCTGGCAATCGTAGTGGGTCATTTGGCCTGGCCTCTTATATGCCCCCAGCATTAGAGTGCATGCAACTGTTAGAGAACTTGATTTAAGGAACAAACACACACCAATGGATTGGAAAAAGAAAGTAAGCTTTATTACAGGAACTCCAGTCTAAGAAAAGATAGTAACTAAGGGTGCTGATCTAATCTAGAAAACAGCAGAGAGACGCCTGAAAAAATGATAGTATCTGTTTACATCACAGAGGGTCAGGATACCTAGACATAGAAGGAACACACTTCAGATCATGCAAACTAACACCTCTCCAGGGAAAGCAAAGCAATGCCAGTGTCAAAAATATACAAGAATGTGTCTCTTGCTTCTATTGACGCCTTGCATAAAATATGAAAGAACCACAAGATCCCCAGCCATAAACTAGTGGTAGCACTTCTCACGTTGTTGTTCTTCTCCCTGTTGCCATGTAGATTTTGTGGCTTGCTGTGATAAAGAGTGTTGTGAGTGGTAAAAGAGTGTTCTTATTTTTTAGAAGTGGATCACTCTTTTGATTTTTGAGAGCTGTTTAAGGGGAAAACTCAGAGAAAACCACATTCATGCTTGCACTAGCCCAGTGATTCTCAACCTGTAGGCCAGATGTTTTGGCCTTCAACTCCCAGAAATCCCAGCCGGTTTACCAGCTGTTAGGGTTTCTGGGAGTTGGAGGCCAAAACATCTGGGGACCCATAGGTTGAGAACCACTGCACTAGCCAGTATGGAGTGCAACGTAGTGGAGATTTCTATCTCCTTTTCCACTACTGAAGTATCATTCCACCACTAGTTGCATCAGCTACTGTATATGGAAAGTGTGAGGAGACATCATCTTGTCCTTTATCTTAAACACCAAAATACCTTAACTTAGCTCTAACTACATTCCTCTCCCTACTTCCCTTTATGATATTTAGAAAAAGGAAAATTGTGAATGTAACCTAATGCACCACCTGGAACCAGCTGTAGGTCTGGAAGCAGCTAAGGTCATTCAAAGATGAGGAAACACATCCTTCTGCTAGAAAGGGCATCTGGGCACTGTGTGCCTATGAAAATAACTTTTCTGAGCTTCAGCATTGGGCATTGGTCCTTCATAATATCTCCTGATCAGCAGCATGTTTAGTACCACCCTTTTATTTTGGGGGTCTGGCCTTTTAGGCACTAAGAGGCAGATGGACTCTTCTCTCAGGTTGTCTAATGGGCCTGAGTCCCCCATCCCCATTTCCCATGATCTGGCAAAAAAGGGAGATGCTATAGTCAAGGTTGATTTACATTCTATAACATCTACTTTCAAAGATTATGTGTTTTTTTTTTAGATCTTTTCATTTTTAGTTAAATGTATTGGTATGTTTATGATGATTACATTTGGGGGAAAACAGCGTGAAAATATGTGTGCTTTTAAGCTGTTGATTTATGGTGACTTCATGAATTTCAGAGGGTTTTCTCAGGCATGGAATACTCAGAGGTGGTTTGCCATTGCCTTCCAGCTACCATGCCATTTTACAATTTGCCCATGAAATAAATGAGGATAAAATCAGAAAGATCAGGAACAAAATTGGAGACTTTGTGCTCTTTTTAAAACCAATGGGAATGCACCCAAAAATGAAACCGGGAAGCAAGTAACATTCAGCAACCCCTGATCACTTTACATCAGTGTTTGGAATGGCTTGTTGTAGGTTTTTCCGGGGTATATGGCCATGTTCTGGAGGCAATTTTTCTCCTGACGTTTTGCCTGCATCTATGGCAAGCATCCTCACAGGTAGTGAGGACCTCACTACCTCTGAGGATGATTGCCATAGATGCAGGCGAAACGTCAGGAGGCCCTCACTACCTCTGAGGATGATTGCCATAGATGCAGGCGAAACGTCAGGAGAAAAATTGCCTCCAGATCATGGCCATATAGCCCGGAAAAACCTGCAACAACCTAGTGATTCCGGCCATGAAAGCCTTCGACAAGACAGTGTTTGGAATATCCATACAGATTAAAGATAAGCCCTTTCTCCTGCATCTCCCTTTCTCCTACATCCCCATGAGTTGCTTATATTCTTCCATCAAACAAAGTCTCAGTGCTTGGATAACTTCCGGCAGAATCAACAAAGCCTGAGGCAATGCATAGTGACCTGAAAACTATGCAGGTGGCATTTGATCTGTGATGGCCCATTCACACCTACAAACCCTTGGCTCAAAGTTACTAAGTAAGTAAAAACAGGCTTAGCTCCTAGTTTTCTGCTGAAATTTCCCACTGAAATAAAAAGCTACACTTAAAAATGCATTTAAAGACTACTAGCATTCAAAAGACAGGGAGGAAAAAGGACTAAACCTCCCAGGGATCTTTTGGTTCTTGACTTTTGCATTCTGGAAGGCATTTTGTGGCCTATTATTTATAATATTTTGATCTCATTATATATATAAAAAAGTATAGTGGAATTTAAGACCAGAATATATATTTTTTGTGCTGTCTGATTACCAACAAGTGGGAATGCCAGTAATTATGGAAGTGGTGATATTATCCCAGATTGCCAATTAAAAACACCATAGTAAGCCCATATGCCTCATCTACCTGTACGACATAGCTATCTATTCAGAGGCGGCCCTAAGTAATTTTCAACGGTAAGCAAACAGTATTTTGGCGCCCCCCCCCCCCAACCAATCACTGATATATATTTTTCTGTTCGTCGTGGGAGTTCTGTGTGCGATATTTGGTTCAATTCCATCATTGGTGGAGTTCAGAATGCTCTTTGATTTTAGGTGAACTATACATCCCAGTATCTACAACTCACATATGCCAAGGTCTATTTTCCCCCAAGAGCGCCTCAAGAGCGCCCCTGGGCAAAATCAACTATACTGCAAATGCTTACTTTGCGTAATGGGTTGAGCCACCTCTGTATCTATTGTATATATATATAATATTGATAATAATATTATAATATAATACAATATAATATTAATAATAATACAATATAATATTTTATATATTACATGTAATATAACTAATAATATTACAACACAGTGGTATAGTGGTATAGTATAATATAGTAATATATTGTGCTTGCTAATAAAATAATATATTGTATGTACATATAGCTTGTAAGCTGCTCTGAGTCGCCTTCGGGGTGAGAGAGAGTGGGGCATAAATGTAGTAAATAAATAAATAATCTAATTCTACATTGCACATATGGAAGAGTAATAGCTCCTTTTTTCTGCAGCAGGTTAAGACCTTCATTTCCAGCAAGCCTTTGGGAATTCAAGAGAAGAGCCTTTTATTTTCCAATACTGTTTTTAATTTTTGTTTTATATAAGATTTTAAACTGTTTTGTTGTTGTTTGATAATGTTTTAATCTTGGTTTCATCTCTTTTAAATTATCTGTGTTCTTATTGTAATGGTCTGCCTTTTACTCAGCCACTTTAAATCCAATTTTGGGAGAAAGATGGGATATACAGTATAGCGTCTTTATCCATGGATTCAATATCGATGTTTTCACTTATCCAAGCTCCCTAAAATCTCTTCCCCCAGAAGTGTTTGTGAGCCACTTTAGCCACTCCAGTGCTATTTGGTAGAATGCTTTTGTTCCAAGTATTGTCAACAAATTACCCAGTTTCAAGGATCCATGTGTTATGTAATTTCAACTAAATCATTTTTTTAACAAATGCAATACAACTGTTTGGTTTGCTCCTGACACAATAGATAAATAAACTAAATCATGGGTTAGGGTCTTGGAGTGTCTGGCTTCCAAAGGATTGAATGAGACTCATATAGGTTGAAGGCAAAATCAGAGGTTTTATTCTCAGTGGCTAGAGAGGATGTCTGGGGATATAGCACACCAAAGACCTGGCATACCACAACTGTGAATACAGTATATATTTAATACATTTTGACAGCTATTCAAGTCTACCATACTGTTTTCTGATTGCTTCAGAAAGTGTCCTGCTAGGATCTACTTCCCAATTGGTCCTGAGTTCTGTCTAACGTCATTGCTGATTGGTCTTTGCTGTGACAGGAGACTTTAATAAATTGTCATTTGATTATTTTGAATAATTTCTCCATTTATTGATCAATCCATGTGAGAGGAAGCCACAGGGAGGAGGGAGCAAGCTTGTATTCTGCTTCCCTGGAGACTAGGACGCGAAACAATGGCTTCAAACTACAAGAAAGGAGATTCCATCTGAACATGAAGAAGAACTTCCTGACTGTGAGAGCCATTCAGCAGTGGAACTCTCTGCCCCGGAGTGTGGTGGAGGCTCCTTCTTTGGAAGCTTTTAAACAGAGGCTTGGTGGCCATCTGTCAGGGATGATTTGAATGCAATATTCCTGCTTCTTGGCAGGGGGTTGGACTGGATGGCCCATGAGGTCTCTCCCAACTCTGATTCTATGATTCTAGGGGCACAATCAGGAAAGAATGTGGTGTGGCAAGTGATATTAGGCTAAAATGAGTCTTAATATTTCATCTCTGGTTGATACAATAGTATTAGTCCAGATAAACAATGCTTAAAGTGTTACTGTGTTGTTGTGAGTTTTCTGGGCTGTATAGCCATGTTCCAGAAGCATTCTCTCCTGATATTTCGCCTGCATCTATGACAGGCAACCTCAGAGGTTGTGAATGTTGGAAATGTTGGAAACTAGAAAAATTGGGTCCAGAATTCTTGTCTTAAAGTATTAGTCATTTTAATGGGGTTTCTGGGATGGTTCTGGTTTGGGGGCACAGGAGAGGAAGCATTTCCAGAGATAACCCCGATCATATCAGGTGCAACAGGAAAAAGAATTCAGGAGCTCTTGCACGAGTCCTTTGTGTGTTTCCCCAAGTCTCCCAGTGCTTTGTGAAAGGATTATGATAATTTGGGGAATGCAAAGTGTGGTGAGGCAACATTCCAGGAAATCCATGAGAGGCTACTACAGGGCAAAATGGAAAAGGCAACTTGGGTTGGCTGTATATCTAATTGGAGACACAGTTCATAATACATAATTTGGGGTCTGGGGGCTCAATGAAACACGGGTGATCTTGGAACATATTTCCATGAACGCAGGGTCATACTGTAAATATAGTATATAACCTATATACTCCTTTCCACAGAAAACTATCCCAGTCTCTACATAAGGGGTGGGGAATGTGTGACCTGACAGATTTTGCTGGATTTTAACTCCCAGCACTCTCAGCAAGCACAGCAAATGGTGAAGAATGCTGGGATATGGACATTGTAACAGTGCATAAAACTATAATGTTTGCTGTTGAGATGAAACCACACATTTTTTCCCCATCTGTCAAATTTCCCGGGATTAATGGCTGCTCTGGAATATGACCCCTGGTCATTCTTCATCCAGAGCCATTTTTCATGATGTCCCAAAGAAAAGAGATGAAAGAAATGAAGAGCAAGAAGAGGAAAATGCTGTGCATGTCTCAGAAACATAAGGCAATAAATATCCTCGCAGTGAGATGTATTGAGGTGTAGCACAGCTTCCCAAGGGAAGTATCAAAGCTGTAAATTAAACACAGAAGCCCTGCATCTACAGTTGAAAAAAACAGTTATCATCTGAGCAGCTGAGAGGTGATTTTGTCTTAGCACAAAAACATGTCAATTGTAGATCCAAACAAAGAGGGGATAATCTCTTGCCAACAATTCCCCTCCTGACGCATTACGAAAACAATGAAATGCTGGCTTTAATCTTGAAAGCATTAAATCAAGGGATGCATAACATATGCACCCAAGCCCCCTGCACTGTTTCCCTCTTTGCACCCCGTTCTTCAGGTCCCATTCACAGACTCCAAGGACTCGGCCAAATTTGCTACAGCAGTTGTGATGATGTGGAAAAAGGAAAGTTAACTACAAATCAAGGCCTACTTTTTAGGAGGGGGTATCTTGTTTCAACCTTAAATCACAGTCCTTTCCTTTCTACCCACAGCACATTTAAACAATTGACCCTCCACATTCATTGGGGTTAGGGATACAGAATCCTTGTGAAAATAAAAAAAACTGCAAATAAAAATGCTTTTTTAAACTTGGGTGAACACCTCTCTAGGAATCTCCAAGTCCTCCAGCATGATGCTATGGTCAGCTTCCAGCCGACATTGATCATAAAGTCACACTGGAGGACCTAGAGTTTCCTAGAGAGGTTTTTTTTAAAAAAATTCAGATCGATGAATCCCAAACTATGTAGTGAGTGGCTAAAGCCCCGCTTAGATACCCACTGCTGAGGACAATAAGATGGAAGTGCTATCACTTGGATGTGGATGTGGGACCTCTGTCATTATATGCTTTTAAAATACAGTATGGCCCCTGTGGCTGCAGGTCTGATTCCTGTGCTTTCAGTTACCTGTATCTGACAAAATATGTCCTCGTTAGGCATTTCCTAGGTCTTCCAGTGCCATTCATTCAATTGGATTTGCTATTACCTGTGGTTTCATGTATCTACACAAAGTTCTACAGCCTTATCACATATGGCAATCAAAGCATCCTAGAGCAATTCTGTCCTGGTTTGCCCATGGAGCCCATGGAATGACTTTCAGTGGGGCTCTATGGGTGAAGTGGAGTGGTAGCATGGTGGGATACCGCCACCGCCAACACAGAAGCTATCCCATGTTCCAGAAGGAATAATGGAGCTTTGGTGGAGTGGTGGTGCTTTCCCCCGTGGGATGGGAAAGCATCGACTGGTAGCCGGAGTGCTAGGATTGCCCTGTTGCCCCCTCCACTGCCACCATGATTCACTACTGAGATTTGCCAATCATGGTGCTGAACCTCTCCCATGTGATGAGGTCCCTAGAATGTATAACCCATGAATACAGAGGTTGTACTGTATAAATTATGACATACTTTGGCCATCCACACACCTTAATTTTATGGACTTTTGAACTGACACAGCTTAGCAGGCTATTTTCTTTAAAGATCATCATCATCATCATCATCATCATCATCATCATCATCATCATTTTGTTAGCCGTGAAAGATCTGTTAGTGTCTAAGGAAGTAGACTGGAGAGTCCTGTTAAGCTTATTCTCAAATATATCTATTGGTCTCAAAAGTCCTTCCCATTCTTCTTTTTTCTGCTAATGTGACCACCTTCTTGAAAACTACTGCCTCCTGGTACATTTTTTGCAAAGTTTGAAGGGGGTGGGCAGAACTTTGTTTTATGTATAAAACCCTATACAACTTATATAATGTCTGAAGGACTGCTAGTTCTTATCTAAATATCTGTATCAGAAGCTCAGCTCTGGATGTTTTGGAGACAAAGTAGGTAGTAGTTTCAATAGAGCCTTTTGAGTGATGGCACTGAGGCTGTAGAAGGGGAAAGGAGAGAGGGAAAATGAAGGCACTGCCCATTTATATAAATAAAAATGTAATGTTCATTTGTGGGATTAACGTAACTCAAAAACCACTAAACGAATTGACACCAAATTTGAACACAATACACCTATCAGGCCAATGAGTGACCATCACTCATAAAAACACTGAAAAACACAGCAGAAGAGACTTAAAAAGGCAAAAAATCCCACATTACAACACATGCGCAAAACCACATATATACACATACACAAATAGATACACACACATACACACACACACAAAACACATATACACAGACTGGGCAACAGCAATGCATGGCAGGAGACGGCTCACCCTAAATAAAATTGCTGTTCTCCCACTAATGATTTTTTTTTTGTCAGACCCAAATTTTCAGCATTGCAGTAACCTAACACCTCCACTGACAATTTGGAATTAAAGTTCAGGCCTCAAAAGAATAGTTCTTATTTGCCTTTAAGTAATTTCGCTGGTAAACTTGTTGACCGAAAGGTCGCAGGTTTGAATCTGGGAAGCGGCGTGAGCTTTTGCTGTCAGCCCCGGCTTCTGCCAACCTAGCAGTTCGAAAACATGCAAATGTGAGTAGATCAATAGGTACTGCTCTGGCAGGAAGGTAATGGCGCTCCATGCAGTCATGCTGGCCACATGACCTTGGAAGTGTCCAAGGACAATGCCTGCTCTTCGGTTTAAAATGGAGATGAGCACCAAGCCCTAGAGTCGGACACGACTAGACTTGATGTCAGGGGAAAACCTTTACCTTTACCTAATTTCCAACTTATGATGGAAATTTGCAAGATTTTTAAAGGGGCAGTCTGCCCTGATCTCCAGTTAAAGTCAGTGCTCAAACCGCTACATGCCAGCACCCTTCAAAGAAGAGGATGCAGACACAGCAAATTCAATAGTTCGAGGTGTGAACAAGGTAGAGTGTCTCACTTGCTTCAATGTGAGCAATTCTGGGACTGAAGGAAAATTTTAGGATGTGTGTGTGTGTGGACAATGTCTTTATTTTTCTCTTTCAGTCATGAAACATTTTACCTAGAGGCATTTAGCTGGGGGTTATTTTATAACTTTTTGACACAAGTATTATCCAGAGCTTTTCCTGGATGATTAATTTTTAAGATGGTGTTTGTTATCCAATTTTTATAATGGCTGTTTTTAATTGTTTGTTTCATGATTTTTATATTTGCGTGTTTGTTTGGGAGACCCTGTGTTCCTTGCTGCTGTTTTTAATTGATTTTTTTATTTTTAGATTATATTGTTTAACTTCAACACTTATTAATTAATTAATTAACCATTTCAAAAATAATTAGGTTTTTTATGTATGTCTTGAAAGTCGAAAGGTTCAGCTAATATAAAATAAAGTTTGGAGGATGCGAAGGGGGGTGGGCGCTTAGCACATTTTATCTGGCAGAGGTCTACTTCATCAGATGCATTTCTAAAGTTTATTAGAAGTGCCAAAAAGTCACATGATAGGATTGATACAAGTGGGAATTGACTTGGAGGCATGTCTTCACTTCAATTCATGGGATCATTTTTTAAAAGCAATAAAAAATTCAACAGCCAGCTGATTGACTGCCAGTTGATGGGCAGCCATAAAGTGTCAATGTTGTTGGGCAAATACATTATTTAATCTGACACTTCTTGTCAGAAGGCCACAAAGATGGACAGCCGCATGCTGAGATAAACCAAGGACAGGAGTGTATGCTGAGATCCCCAGAATATTGATTTGTTTTGCAGAAAAAAATCCCCTTTGGTCAAGTGTCAATTTTTGGACACCTTGTTTATTGCCACTGAAGCAACCAACAAGGACAGTGATGAAATAATGAACTCGCTGGAGCTACCATCTCTTGATAACCTACCTGAAAAAGTAAGCTCTGCTTGAATGAAGACAACTTGCTTTGATGAATCTAGAATTGATTGGAAGGTTGAAGATTATCAGGACAGCTCTAGACAGCAATCTTGTCATTCTGGGATGGCTTTTCAAGTACACAGGAAGGGCTCTGAGGTCGGAAAGGGCAATGGATCAGTTCCAAATGTTGTTGTGCACAGATATTAGGGTTTTTTTTAATATCAAAAGCAACTTGAGAAACTGCAAGTTGCTTCTGGTGTGAGAAAATTGGCCATCTGCAAGGACGTTGCCCAGGGGACCCCCAGAGGGTTTTGATGTTTTACCATCCTTGTGGGAGGTTTCTCTCATGTCCCCAAGGGTTTAACCCATTGTGCCATCAGGAGCTCCTATTATATTATAAGATATTAGTTGAAGTGTTCCCTTAGTTGGATATAAATGGTCTCTTCCCATCTGCATTAGGCATTGAGTGTGGAAACAAGTTTTGGACTTCCACAAATGAACCAGGTCTTAAGCTCCAAACTTAAGTGACAAACTTGGACATCCTGCAATTGGAACACTACAACAATCCCTACTCTTTCAAAATGTTTTTAAAATGGTTTAATTCAAAAAGTAAGAGACATTGAGAGTCAATGTGGCATAGTGCTTTGAGTGCTAGATCAGGAGGCTGGGAGACTAGGGCTAAAACCAGCCATAAAACCTACTGGGTGAATCGGAGTGAGTCACACTCTCTCAGCCTTGGGGGAAGGCAATGGCAAACTTCCTCCAAAGAAATCTTGCCAGGAAAACCCCATGGGAGTTTCACCTTAAAATCTCTGTATGGCAGAAACCACTTAATGGCACACAACAAAATGATAGCTGTACTACACTCAGAGGTATTTCCTCTATCCCCAAAGTAGGGAGGCATTTTGTAGCACTATAAGATTTATTGTAGTAATGCCATACAATACTGCATCATCAGGTGTGGATCTCTCTCTCTCTCTCTCTCTCTCTCTCTCTCTCTTTCTCTCTCTCTCTCTCTCTCTCTCTATATATATATATATACATGTCAGTAGAAAAAGGAAGATAGGGAAAAGGCAGAACTACTTAATGCCTTCTTTGCCTCGGTCTTCTCACAAAAAGAAAGTAATCTTCAACCTCAACAAGATGGAGTGGATAAGGGATTAGAGGACATCCAACCTCAAATTGGGAAACAAGTCTTCCAGGAATACCTGGCCGCTCTAAATGAGTTCAAGTCCCCAGGGCCAGATCAACTACACCCAAGAGTATTGAAGGAACTAGCTGAAGTCATCTTGGAATCATTGCCAATCATCTTTGAGAGTTTTTGGAGAAAGGGAGAAGTTCCAGCAGATTGGAGGAGGGCCAATGTGGTCCCAATCTTCAAGAAGGGAAAAAAGGATGACCCAAACAATTACTGTCCGGTCAGCCTCACATCGATACCAGGCAAGATTCTGGAAAAGACCGTGAAGGAAGTGGTCTGCAAACACTTAGAAACAAATGTGGTCCTCGCTGATAGTCAACACGGATTTATCAAAAACAAGTCATGCCAGACTAATCCGATTTCTTTTTTCCGATAGAGTTACAAGCTGGATAGATACGGGGAATGCCATGGATGTGGCGTATCTGGATTTCAGTAAGGTCTTCGACAAGGTCCCCCATGACCTTCTGGCAAACAAACTAGTCCAATGTGGGCTAGGCAAAACTACGGTTAGTTGGATCTGTAATTGGTTGAACGCAGAGGGTGCTCACCAATCCTTCCTCTTCATCCTGGAAAGAAATGACGAGTAGAGTGCTGCAGGGTTTTGTCCTGGGACCGATCCTGTTCAACCTCTTTATTAATGACTTAGATGAAGGATTAGAAGGCATGATCATCAAGTTTGCAGACGACACCAAATTGGGAGGGATAGCCAATACTCCAGAAGACAGGTGCAGAATTCAAACTACAAGAAAGGAGATTCCACCTGAACATTAGGAAGAACTTCCTGACTGTGAGAACTGTTCAGCAGTGGAACTCTCTGCCCCTGAGTGTGGTGGAGGCTTCTTTGGAGGCTTTTAAAAGGTGGCTGGATGGCCATCTGTTGGGGATGCTTTGAATGCGATTTTCCTGTTTCTTCGCAGGGGTTGTACTGGATGGCCCACAAGGTCTCTTCCAACTCTATGATCCTATGATTCTATACACACACACACACACATACATACATTCATACATATATATATACACACACACACCTTAACCCAAATTATCTATGATGATCTATGTTGTATAACTTTATGGATACTTGTCTACATCACAGAAATGCCAAGTAATACTGTCGGTGTATTGCAACGATGCATAACAGGACAATGCTGGGAGTCCTGATGTGTATCAAGTGTACTGATGGTTATAGCACTCTCTGGTTTGATCCATACTGCCATATAAAGCAGTTTGAAAGTGCATTATATGGTCAGTGTAGACTCATGTAATGCAGTTCATATATAGCAGTGTAGATGGGGCTTCTGACATCCCAAGATGCACAATAGTTACCTTGCTGCTTCCCCTAAACAGCAGCCCATTACATCAATACAGACATTGAAAACTGTTCAGTTCTATTTCTTACAGACGAGAGTCCACTTATGAAGATGTAAAGCACCAGGTGAGTTCCAGCTTTGATCTGATCTGACTATCATCTCATGTGAGTTGCCTCAATTGTCCGTTGTTTCTTCTGCTTGTTATTTTCCTTGCCCTCACTCTGCTATTAATTGCCTCACTATCACAGAATACAGTATTTCTATGAGGGGGAAAGGGTTTTAGAACGGCTCACAGCTAGGATACTCGTGGTCTTGGCTATATTTAGCATAGAGGCAACCGTGTCAGCTGCAAAGAAGAAGAGGAAGAAAGAAAAAAGGAAAGCCAGTTCGCAAGGCGCCGCTTTGGTATTGAGGAGAGTATCCAGTCTCCCGGCTGAACTTGTCATTTTAATGAGTGTTTCTCCTTATGGTCAGCAGCAAGCTGTGCTGGAAGGCAGTAACAGTGCCCAGGTTTCATTACTGGAACTTACAACAGTGAAGCTGAAATGACATTTTCTTTTCGTTTTCCACGCCTTGGAACCCAGAGGGTCAAATTCTGAGATGTTATTGAAAATCAGTGTCCAATACAAATTAGATTCTCTTCCTCTAAGCACATGGGCCTGTCTCGGGAGGAAACCTTAGCAATGTGTACATGACAGAGAGAGGGAAAAGGGCCAGAGACGTTTCAAGCTCTGCTTCTGTCCTAGAATCAGTTAGCATTCCTTAATGATCAGTTTCTTCCAGGACTTCTTTTCATGTCATTGTTCATTTCAGAATTGATTTCTTTCCTCTCTCTGCTACATTCCCACAAACTCAAAAATGATCTCATTTATATGTGAAGAGCTTTGCATGTCATAGAATTGCTCTGGAAGACCTAGAAAATACCCAGAGAAGGTATTCTTTTTAGGTTTCCAGGGCAATTCTATGATCACGTAGACGTTCCGCTAGAGGTTGACCATAGAATCATATTGGAGGTATACAGAGAACACTTCTATAGGCAATTTCTAGGTTCTTCAGAGCAATTCTATAGTATCCTTTGATTAGAAACCCAAAAATTCATTTCAGGTAAGAAAATAAAATTCCAGATTGTGGATTAAGAATAAAGACTTCGGTGGCGCAGCAGGTTAAACCACTGAGCTGACTGAAAGGTTGGTGGTTCAGATCCGGGGAACCTGGTGAACTCCCACTGCTAGGCCCAGCTTCTGCCAACCTAGCAGTTCGAAAACATGCAAATGTGAGTAGATCAATAGATACCGCTCCGGCGGGAAGGTAACGCCATTCCATGCAGTCATTCTGGCCACATGACCTTGGAGGTGTCTATGGACAATGTTGGCTCTTAGGCTTAGAAATGGAGATGAGCACGACACCCCAGAGTCGGACACAACTGGACTTAATGTCAGGGGAAAACCTTTACCTTTACCTTTCCTCCTAATTTGCATTCTGTTCTTGGTCATATCAACATTGACTAAAACTGGATGGGCAATCTACTAGTGGTAGATAATATAGACATTTCAGACACAAAGATGGCTAGATCATAATGCACTACGAGGGTTGAATGAAAATTAATGCCCCCACCTTCGTTACTTGGGTTTGGATGGGAATATTTTAATAAATCAAATGCAGAAATAATCCTTATAATGTGTTCTTTAACTACCACTATTCACTTTTCACATAATCACCAGACAATTGGATACATTTCTGCCAATGATGAACAATTTTCTGAAGCCGTCACAGAAGAAGTTGACACTCTGTTTCTGCAACCAGCATCTCATAGTTCTCTCAACGTACCCATCATGCACAGATCTTCCGATAGCCAAGCAAAGCAATAATGTGACCTACACATTCTTGTGAAATGCCAATTATGCTTTCTTTCTGAGTGATACGACAATCGTCCTGAATCAATGTCAACCTTTTGCTTGTGAAACTTGGTGGTTGCTGTCATAGGATGCCCAACCCTTTGTTTGTCACGCAAGTCAGATGTTCCCACTTCAACATCTTTAAACTTACTCGCCCAACAACGCACAGTACTCACATCAGCACAATCACCATAAACAGCTTGCATTCTCTGATTAATCTCCTTTGAGGTGACACCTTCTGCTGTCCAGAATTCAGTGACTTCATGTTACTTAAGTTGCATTGACCGACCGTCTGCGTAGGGTTCCATACTTCACCCTTTAACAACACAACCATTCAATGCTAAGGTTTCCCGCCAAAATGGAACTGTAGAGGAGAGTCTACTGAAGAAGTCAGTACCTGCTGCATACCAGTACTGCCATCTGTTGAGGAGTTACGAAGGTAGAGGCATTACTTTTCATTCAACCCTCATACATAAGAGATGTCAGGAACTTAGATGATTAGATAGGCAATTTCACTCTCCTCTGAAAGCAATACTCCCCCCCTGCAGTTCTCTGCTACCAAAATTAATTGTCAAATTTGTACATCAAAGCAGAAATTCATGTTTAGATCTAGTTTGCCTGGTTTGACATAAAATTTCTATGGGAAGCTGCGAAAACTCATTGAAAACAAGTACCTACTGCTTACTTTGATGGCTTTCCTAGTTCACCACTAAAATAAAGCAGTGCAATTTGCAGCACAGTTTTAGTGTTGTGGTTTGCAGGCATTTCTCAGAGGCTGAAAAAATGGTTTCAGAGGTCACACGTTGCACATTAGTACTTCATACTATTCTTGTTGCAAATAAAAGTGGGCCCTGTGCAAAATAAGCTGGGGAAAAAATCTCATTATGATATTTGCTGCTTGCATGTAAAACTAATGCATGCCTTCAATAAATCTTGAGAGGTCTGACTTGGCTATGGTGGGCCACACTCTGGTTACATCCCTAACAGACTACTGCAATGCACTCTATGTTGCCTTTGAAGACTGCTCGGAAGCTTCAGTTAGTCCAACACTCTGCAGCCAGGTTGCTCACTACGCCAGCACTACTGGCTGCCAATTAGGTTCCAGGCTCGATTCAAAGTGCTGGTGTTAACCTATAAATCCCTAAATGGCTCCGGTCCAGTTTAGCTGTCCGAACCTTAAGATCATCCAGGGAGGCCCTGCTCTCGGTCCCACTGCCATCACAGTCGCGTCTGGTGAGGACGAGATACAGGGCGTTCTCTGTGGTGGCCTCTTGGCTGTGGAACTCCCTCCCTAGTGAGGTTAGATCTGCCCCCTCCCTTCTGACCTTATGGAAAAAACTTAAATCCTGGTTATAGGATCAAACTTTTACATAATAGTTTGTTACTGGGGAAGACAAGAATTTATTGGACCGTACTTGGACTGATTTGCATGACAATTTTAATATGGTGATTTTAATCTGGTGAACTGGTTCTAATGTATATTTTAACTATTTTAATGTATATGGATGTATTTATTATGTGTTTTAACTATATTGGCATTGAATTGTTGCCTACTTGGGAGCCATTCCGAGTCCCTCCTCGGAGATAGAGAAGGACGGGGTATAAATGTTTTTAATTAATTAATTAATTAAATGTTCCAAGATTTATACATTTTCTAAAGTTCAGCATCTGCCAGGATCTATGAAATTGGACTTGGAATCAAAGAAATTAATTTACAGTTCCGCTATTCCACTACAGTAGCCTTATTGTTGATAGTGTATACATATGGCATTGATAACCTTAGATATTGCATCTCTTTTCATCAGCAAGTCTTCAAGACTTGTCAACTTGGGAATAGTTGGGGGGGGGGGCAAATTTGGTGGGGTGAGGATCCTGAACCTTGATGTCACTTTATTGCTGGCATGTTGGCATGTGAGCACAGAAGTGGAAGGGACCCATCACATCAAGGCAGGTGACAGGATTATTGTGGCATTGGAAGTGATTGATGGTTTTTACCTGTTAATAGCTAGGGACTGGAGAATCAAAAGGGGAGGCAAACTGGCAGAAGGAGGCACGCCTTTGATGGAAGCGCATTTGTAATTCCTACTATCTTCTGGCCAGCAAATTATTTGGTTCTGATGTAGATGAGGATCTTCTCTGTTGTGGCATCCAAGAAATGTAACTGCCTTCCTACTGAGAGTCCTCACTCGTGTATGATCTCTATAACTTACTGAAGATTCATTTATTTTCCAGGCATTTTTCTGATTCCAAATCCTGGCAAATTTAATGAAAACCATGTGTTCTGTTTCAGAGGAAGGAAATGGCAAACTACTTCTGAGTATTCTTTGCCTTGAAAACCCCTATCAAATCTATGGGGTTAACATGAGTCAACATGCAACTTGAAGCACACACACACACCTGATTATTTGTTCATTGTTTTACTTTAAAAAATAAAATAAGTTTCATAACATAGCTTTTCAGTCAACAGCATATCTTTTCCTGGAAATCTGAACCAAAAAAGAGGCAATAAAGGGTTATGCTTCATATCTCAACCATTCACTTTTAACTAGACAGAATGATAGTAATTATACTTAAAGTACATGCTACAATATTGGAGATGGCTTAACCTAAGTTGATACGCTCTTGCTGCTTCCTTGCTATCCAGTTATCTGGTGAGTCTGTTACTTAGCAACAATTTCATGCATCCACAGCTTATTTTCTCCTCTCAAAAGTGAGGATTAAAAAGAGCAGAGAAGGAAATGGAAGTCCAAAGGTGTTTTTCAGACACATTAAATTTTGCAGAAAGGCATTTTGGTGAAAGGATAGGACAAGGAACTTGATAGGCCAGCTTCCAGTTGCCTTCTCAAAGTGATCCTATAGCCGGATTCTCGATAGGGCCAATCGGTTGTCTCACAAATGGGTAATTGGTTGTCTTACAAATGCCAATGGCTGCTGATGGATTCTTTGTGGGTGATGGATCCAATCTAGGTTTTGAATTAACTACTCAAGGTTCTGAACCTATTTGAGGGAATAGGGTTTTAAACCTTGGATAGCTCCTTTAAAGTCTGGATTAAAACATGTACCATATATACTTGAGTATAAGTCGGGGTTTTCAACCCTTTTTTAGGCTGAAAAAAACCCCCTCGGCTTATATTCAAGTCAAAGTTATTTATTATTTTACTCAGTTATTATTATTATTATTATTATTATTATTACATTTATTATTTCACTCTATTTATTATTATTAGTACATTATTTTACTCTATTATTTTATTACATTTATTATTTCACTCAATTATTATTGTTATTATTACATTTACAGTATTTTACTCTATTATTATTGGAAGGATATGTAAGCACATTTACATTGAAGAAGGTTAGAATAATGGTTTAATCAGAGTTGGACAGTCTTATGTTAAATTACAGTTTTATGTAAATATTCAAAAACATTTAACTTACTGATGCTCAATTAATGTAATTTTATTGGTATGTATTTTTATGTTGAAATTTACTAGTTGTATTTCCCACTTTTGACTTATACTTGAGTAAATACATTTTTGAAGTTTTTTTGTGGTAAAATTATGTGCCTTGTCTTATATTTAGGTCAGCTTATACTCAAGTATGTGCGGTAAGTAATCCACCCTTCCACTAATGTGGATGCCACCAGGTGACCTTCATGTATTCAAGAAATCATGGAGATGAAATCTGAACAGTAATTTATTTAATTGTTAGTCCATCTTTTTGCCAAACAAACAACACATAAAAGTAGCCAAGTACAGACCTGAAAGCAAAACTTGATTAAAGCATGTAATGCAGACTAATTGTTTAATAGCATAATAAAAATATTAGAGAGCCAGCATCCAGGCAGTTACCGTCATCTTGGTTTCTATACCAAAGGCCTTCCTGAATAAAAATGCTTTTGCCTGTGGCTGGAAGAGAGTTATCATTTGCAGGAGTTTTTTGGTTGACTCAGAATTGCTCATTTGTAGACTTGGGCAAAACAAACTTGTCCTTCCCAGGTCATGGGCTGTCAGGAAGTCAAGCAAGGTGCCTGTAAAGACAGAAAGCTAAACTTGAGCCACATTTATGGGAAGAGTGTGGGGCCCACATGCCAGATCTACCCACCCTATCCCCAACATCCCCATACTGAGTGGGAAGATCTGAAGGGAAGCTGCAAGCATGATCAAGTCAATGGTGATCAAAGTAAATGGCAAGCACAGGTCTACTCCCATAGAGTCTACAAAAACAGCCAAATGTGATAACAATCTCCATTCAGACTTTTCTGCTCAACATGGAAACCTTGTGGGTGGATAAAGAAATTCAGACCTATGGTTAGATTTTTGAAGGATGCACAAGACCTCTACATATTTCAACTCTGAAGCAGAGAGACAGGGCTCTTCCAGACAGTCCAGAAATCCATGTCAAAACATGCTTTAAAAACCTAAACATCCCTCAGGAGGAAAGGAGGAAAGAAAAAGGGAAGGAATGGAGGAAGAGAAAGATGGAAGGGTGGAAGGGAATTGATGGAGGAAGGAAAGAGAGAAGGAAGGAAAGACAAAAGGGAAGGAAGGAAGGAAGGAAGGAAGGAGAGATAGAGGGAGGAAGGAGGGAGGGAGGGAGGAAAGGAAAGAGAGAAGGAAAAGATAGGATGGTGAGAGAGAGGAGGGCCTGAGAAAAGAGCCCAAGGGGCCACATCCGACTCCTGGGCCAGGTTTGCCCACACTTGCTCTAACCAATGCAGGAGTCTACTGTATACCATGCAGCTGTGAACGAGTCTACATAGGGACCACCAAACACAGAGTCTGGATATGAGTACGAATATACAAGAAAAGCACTGCAAACTAATTCAACCAGAGAAGTCAGGTATAGCAGAGCACTTGATGAACCAACCTGGACACTGAATATTATTTGAGAACACAGAAATTCTGGACCACTCTGACCACCACTATGTTAGACTTCACAGAGAAGCCATTGAAATCCACAAACACATGGGCAATTTCAACAGAAAGGAAGAAACCACGAAAATGAACAAAATTTGGCTACCAGTATTGAAAAGCACTAGAATCAAGACAGTGACTAATAAACACCACCCAGACACCGGATGTCTCTAGGCACCAAACAATGCAAAGGGAACAAAGACCAGGCTACTTCTATGCAGATGCCCTCACTAAATGACTATGCTATCCTCATGGTTACTCACATGCTAATGGGTGGATCTCACTCAACACCCACAAATCTAGCTTGCTGATTGCACCCTTTACAACTGTTTAACAGACATTGGTTCTTTCCTCTCACCCTGGGCATTTCACTGGTATATACCACACAACATCCTAGAGTATTGTGCTTTTTATCTTTGCAGGTTTTATATTGTATATTTAAAGTGTTTAAAACTATATGATTAAAAAATCAAAACCTTTTGGTGAAATCAGATTTTAGTTCATTTTTGTTTTCATTTTTAAGACACTTTTGAGTCCCTTGCTGGGAGAAAAGTGAGGTATACATTAAATAAACAAACACACAGCAAACCGATGAGGTGACTCTTCAGGGATGGGAACTGAGCAAGTCATGGGCTTCATGCAGTTTCATGAGAGATTTTGCAGTCCCATACAAATTTTCCAGAGATTAAGATTGGTGTAGTTGCTTGAATGTTAGGACAATGACTCTGGGGACCAGAGTTCAATTCCCACTCAGTCGTGGAAACTCACTGGGTGACTTTGGGTGATTCACACACTCTCAGAAAAACCCATGAAAGCACACAATAGTGACAACAAGAAGAAGCAAATTTTCCAGGGATGCTGTGAATTTTGCAGAAGATCTAGAAGCCTGTAAGACATTAATATTCTTCAAAGCAAAACCCCTACATACACACATCTCGATTTAGCTATATGCATTTTACCACAATGTCTTCTGGCTTTGTCAGAATGGGTTGACAAAGCACGCAGTACATCTAAAAATCGTGAGAAATGGCCCTCAGATCCCCTGAATCATCCCTGATTTAGTCAACACAGTTAATTTAATCATATCCTGGAAATTTTGAGAGGGGCAATTGTGTGATTGTGTGTTTCAATATTTTTTATACAGTTATACCTCAGTAGTTATAACCTGGAAATATATATTAAACAAAGAAAGATGCTTCAGTAGAAGTTGCTCTTAAAAATGGAAATAAAATCTTACCACTTCTCAATTATTCCATGAAATAATATTATGCAATCAGCATAAATATTTTTTAGATTTTTCCCGCTCCAAAAATAAAAGCAACTGCAATTCCAAGACATCTGTAGGTTTTTTTAAAAATGTCAGATGTGACTTAAGAAATTGCACGTTGTTTCTGGTATAAGAGAATTGGCTGTCTGCAGGGATGTTGCCCAGTGGACAACTGGGTGTGTTACCATCCTGTCGGAGGCTTCTCTTATGTCTCTGAATGGGAAGGTGGAGCTAACCCCATTTCGAGGATTCAAACTGCTGGCCTTCAGGTCAGCAGTTCAGCTAGCACAAGGATTTAACCCATTGTGCCACCGCGGCTCCTAATCTGTAGTTACAAGGTCAGTATGTTGTTTATGCTGGGGAAAGTGGAAGGTAAAAGGAAGAGGGGCCGACCAAGGGCAAGATGGATGGATGGCATCCTTGAAGTGACTGGACTGACCTTGAAGGAGCTGGGGGTGGTGACGGCCGACAGGGAGCTCTGGCATGGGCTGGTCCATTAGGTCACGAAGAGTCAGAGACGACTAGGAACGAATGAACAACAACAACATGTAGTTTATGTGTGTGTTGTGTGTGTGTGTGTGTGGGGGGGGGTGTCCAATAATCTGGCAACCAAGGCACTCTGCTCTGACCAGCCATGGCTACTGATCTTTAGCTACCCCTCTAATACTATCAAATGCTGTTAAATAGTAAATGAATTTTAAAGCAAATATATTTGTCAAACTGATTGATTGAAAAAAATCCCAGATTTTTCTGTTCCTGTTCTTTCTAGTTTTATAAATTGGGATAATATTTATAAAATCATACCAGGAATGGACAGATAATATTCTTGAATAAAATATGTACAGCTCTCCAAAATGAAATTGGGAAGAACAGGGGAATATCTGGTAGACTTGTGCATTTGTATAGAATTGCTTTCCATTTCTGTTTGTTTCATTCAAAAGCCCCCCCCCCCCCATTTTAGTTTTTGGGCACCTCCCAAAAATGGGTGCCTTTCCGAATAGGCATTTTCGAATAGACCTGGGTTTAAAGAAAGGGCTTAAGATACCACTATTCTTGTGATGCTTTTTCCTCAGTCTGCAGAGGAGATGAGCCATGGCGGGCAAGGTGAGGCAAGCCTGGCAAGCAGCAGGTGAGGTGGATGGTGGCCCAACAGACAGGGATCTGAGGGGAAAAGTACTCAGTGGGCCGCGTGAGGAGCGCCACGTGGTATGAAAAGAAGGTGAGGAGACAGTAACTACTCCCACTTGTTTTCATGCTGAGCTTATATTCGTGCTGATGGGGGGCTTCCCGTTATGTGCTCCTTAATTGAACAAAAGGAATGAAAGAACGAATTAAATGGGAGGAATGAATTCCACACACTACTCTAATATCTGGCCTTTTAAATAAGCCTGGAGGCAAATCTCAACCATCACCAGACCTTACATAGTCCCTGGCATTCATACAATAACATTGATGTGGTATATATAATCAGGGAAATCCTACAGGTGACAGTAGTTATCGGTGTGTTGGGAAAAACTATAATGGGGGTGTGGGGAGGGAAATGGGAAGAGCACAAACCGCCCAATTATAGAAATGGAAAGCATATAAGCTGCTCAGTTAGGGAAAGACGGGGACCTTCCCTTCCCTGCCAATGGAGACAGAAGAGTGAAGTAGCGATTTTCTCACACCTCCACATGTAGCTTGGTGCCAAAGCCACTCTGATTTACTCATGTGCCTTGCCAAGGGAGTTGCATTTTCTGTAGTCAGGCAATGATGAAGCAGAGAGAACAAACCTGTCTCTCAACCAAAGCTAGGACACTTTGCCTTTTTTGGTCCAGAAAACTCCCAGCCAACATAGCTAGTGCCTATGGTGAAAATGCAAATGCAAACCTTGAAAATTTTCCCCATGCCCTCCCATAAGGGTTCCTCCCCCACTGCCTGCACATCTGTAATTGCTTATGGACAAAGGGAGATACAGGAACACCCTGCACATAATGCACAGTTTGGCCTATGGAGTGGATTGCAAAAGGTTAAAACAATAGACTCCAGAGCTTGGGTACTTGGTGCTTTTTGGAGAAAACAAATTTCCAGAATTCCACAGCCCATATGGCCACTAGGTGATTATGGAAGTTATAGTTAAAAAAAACCAAAAAAACCTTTCCCACGCTCTGACTATGGGATGAATCAAAGGTCTGATGTGAGTTAACAATGCCTTACTGACCCATGACAGTATTCTTATTCACCCCTCTTTCATCTTTGGAGAAGGGAATGTCTTAGCAGGATTGTTTTCAGTTGTCTCAGATAATAATAATAATAATAATAATAATAATAATAATAATAATAATAATTTTATTTATATCTAGCTTTTCTCCCTCACGGAACCCAAACTGGCTTCATGGGACCCAAAGTGAGTTAATAATTTCATAGAAAACCAGAAAAACTTATGTCACTGATCCAAAGACATATCAGGATTAGCTAGAACCTTCTGCAATTTTGGGGCTTATTGGGACTAACACTTTGTGTACTAGGCCATTTGTCCATGTAGTTTGCAAAGACTCAGGTCAGATTCCAAAATCTAATGGCTTATTTTTAAACCCCATACAGTACCTACAAAACAGAAGGCATTTGCTGTAAAATATGTTATAGTACTTATGTTTGCTATTAACATAAGTTCTGCTCCCATTGTTCCTGTGACTACTTAGGTTTTATCTGGCTGGCAACATACTGGATCAGGTTAAATCCAGCCCATCCAGCTGTCTAGACCTCAAAAACACCAGGATCCCTCTGTACCTTCTCATTTCCCTTTGATTTGATTTAGGGAGTGGAAGAGTGATTCTGCTGTGAGTCCAGCCACATCATGTACATTTCCCATAGGAGTTGCAACGTAAGTCTGCATTATTTGGCATGTGTGGACACAGCTTCAGTTGCTAAAAACTCTCTCATGTCAGATTACAAATTTAATGCCTTTTTAAAAAACAAACAAACAAACAATCAACAATATATAGTACTTACAAAACAGAAGGTATTTGCTGTAAAATATGTTCTAGTACTTTATGTTTGCTATTAACATAAGCCAACAAGTGACCCACACTCTTTGCAGTCAAGAAGAAAAGGAACAGCTAACCAAAGAAAACAAAGAAGATAGAGCTCCAGGCAGGGACTGACTGGCTCATACTCCATATAAAGATGTTCCTTATATTAAAAAGACTATTGGGATGGAGCTGGGCTGAAGGGGTATTCCTCCAAACCATCTTAACTGACAGCAGAAATAACACCTGAGAAAAATGATAGGCTCTGCCTCTAACATCATCTCTCCCCCCCCCCACCCCCCATGACACAGTAGGTTAAACCACTATGCTGCTGAACTTGCTGACTGAAAGGTCGGCAGTTCAAATTCAGGGAGCTGGGTGACTTCTGCTGTTAGCCCCAGTTTCTGGCAACCTAGCAGTTAAAAAACATGCACATGTGAGTAGATCAATAGGTACCACTTCTGTGGAAAGGTAACGGTGCTCCATGCAGTCATGCTGGCCACATGACCTTAGAGGTGTCTACATACAACGCCGGCTCTTCGGCTTAGAAAGTTATTCGGCTTAGAAATCCCATCTCCAGATGAGCACTACTCCTTAGAGTCAGACACGACTAAACTTAATGTCAGGGGAAACCTTTACCTTTTACCATTACCTTTTACCTAACATCATCCTTTTTATTTTCATGTATAATTTTAACCTCTTTGCCTAATTGAGTATCTAATGAAGTTTCAAAAGCTTGCATTATGTCTTTTATGTATTTTAATTGGCTCAATGGAGCCCCTGGTGGTGCAGTGGGTTAAACCCCTGTGCTGGCAGGACTGAAGACTGACAGGTCGCAGGTTCGAATCCGGGGAGAGTGCAGGTGAGCTCCCTCTACCAGCTCCAGCTCCTCATCTGGGGACATGAGAGAAGCCTCCCACAAGGACGGTAAAACACCAAAACATCCAGGCGTTTCCTGGGCAGCGTCCTTGCAGACAGCCAATTCTCTCACACCAGAAGCAACTTGCAGTTTCTCAAGTTGCTCCTGACACGACCAAAAAAAGGGGGGGGGGGGACTCAATAAAGGCATTGCATTTGCAGATTTTGAATGTTGTTATATTTTCTTGTGAGGACAGCTAGAGGGAAGTTGCAAAGCTTTGCTCTCTTCCGCAAAGAATGTGGGGCAAAGAAAAAGACACTTCAGCTCTTTATTCCTGTAGTAGCCATCTCACTCATGACCTCTACAGGCAAAGGCAAAGGCACACATATATTCAATAGAGAATCAAATATAAAAATGGCTATTAGGCAGTTTTAGACAGCAGGCATTTTAAAGCATTTGAGCATTTTCATTTGAACATAATACCTGCAGTCAAAGGGATGCACTGCTGTTTTGAAAACAGCTCCCATTTTTTGCGCCATCTTTTGGGAACAACAATATCATATAATTTGACCAATCTTTCAAGAGATGTTTTAAAATACTTCAGATTGCTGTCATGAGAAAGCTATGAAAATTGTACAGGAAATAATCCTTCTGTGAACCTGTGGCTGACTTTTGCAGGGCACACAGATACCGATTGACCAGACTCTTTCATCCCTGACAGGGGTTTTGTGACAGTTCCAACTTTGAACATGCAAAGCTTCATAGTCAGAGGCAGCTGGGGTCACTTAGAAGGGACTGAAAGTTGTACAAGGATTGGCATGTTTTTCCCCCTCTGCTTCCCTGTCTCCCTCCATCCTGAAGCCCTTCATCTGTTCCTGGTTACTGTTTGTGCAGCACCATAAAGGACGCAGAGCACTAATGAAATTGATCACCGTTTCTGCTCTTCTTCAAAGGTAATGAATTAGCGGCATTGATGTGACTGACTAACTATGGTGAGGACTGTCTAATGAGGAAATCGGCAGCGGTCCACATCTGATTGTGACTCAGAGAAGCGGGGGTGAGGAAGAGTCTGAACAAGCTTCATTCACTTACAAGCCGTGACATGAACCATACTGGCTTGTTCCTGCTCACCAGGGATATGGCAGGGTACTGGCTTTTTTCTTTCCCCTTTTTTATGAATGGAGGGGGAAGGTTTCATGCTTCAGTGACAGGGAGGAAGTTGTGCTCACTGGCTCGTTCGCTCACTCTCTGCACACTTTAAGTTGAAAATGTTGCTTCCTCAAATATTAACAAGTATTCAGTATAAACAGAAATGTAAAAATGCATTGTCGAAGGCTTTCATGGCTGGAATCACTGGGTTGTTGTAGGTTTTTCAGGCTGTATCAGGGGCGGCTCAACCCATTACGCAAAGTAAGCATTTGCAGTATAGTTGATTTTGCCCAGGGGTGCTCTTGAGGCGCTCTTGGGGATAATAGACCTTGACATATGCGAGTTGTAGTTACTGGGATGTATAGTTCACCTACAATCAAAGAGCATTCTGAACTCCACCAATGATGGAATTGAACCAAATATGGCACACAGAACTCACATGATGAACAGAAAATATATATCAGTGATTGGTTGGGGGGGGCGCCAAAATACTGTTTGCTTACCGTTGAAAATTACCTAGGTCTGCCTCTGTGTATGGCAATGTTCTGAAGCATTCTCTCCTGATGTTTTGCCTGCATCTTTGGCAGGCATTCTCAGAGGTTGTGAGGTCTGTTGGAAACTAGGAAAATTGGCTTTATATATCTGCAGAAAGTCTACAAAAGAACCACCAAACACAGTGCCCAAACACGAATCAAGGAACATGAAAGGCACTGCAGACTACTTCAACCAGAAAAGTCATGTTGATGAACCAATCTGGAAATAGCATATTATTAAAGAACACAGAAATTCTGGACCACTCTCACAGCTACCATGTCAGGCTACACAGAGAAGTCACTGAAATCCATAAGCATGTGGACAATTTCAACAGAAAGGAAGAAACCATGAAAATGAACAAAATCTGGCTACCAGTATTAAAAAAACTCTAAAATTATAACAGCAAGTAAAGAACAACACTCAACACAGGGAATTCCAGAGAAGAAACAATCAGGGACAGCTAATCACCTTCCAACAAAGGATTCCCCCAGGCAGTAACAAGCCACACCTAAAAACTGTCAGGCCATCAAATGCTCATCAAGGTGGCCAATTGAAACATTCACACCTAGTTCCAACAGACAAAGAGTTATTTCTCCCACCGTGGACTTTCCACAGATATATAAACCCAAGTTTCCAACAGACCTCACAACCTCTGAGGATGCCTGCCATAGATGCAGGCAAAACATCAAGACAGAACATGGCCACAGAGCCCGAAAAACCTACAACAACCCAGAGATGTAAAGCATCCCCCAGATGCTTCCAATGTGTTTTTTTCTTTAAAAGAAAGACGACAAGTATGTTAACTTCCCCCTTCTTCTAACTATCTGGAAGCAGGAGGAGTTATTTACCCTGCCCCCACAAATATAGGGGTACTCTATGGCTCCACACTTTATTTTGGCTACAACAGTGTATGTTTTCATAATGATTACCAGGAGACTAAACCTCGTAACTTGCCATATTACATTTTTAATATGTATCCATAAAACATTCAGCATTGTGCGAGTTTGAAAAACAAGGGGAGAGAGAGAACAAACATGTGTTTGATAAAAATGGATCTTGTGGAAACGGCAGCCTGGAAACATTGCAGTTTTGGGACATGACATGCTGTTTGGAAGAATTTGGGAGAGGCAGTCCTAAAAGATAACTTAAGGCATACGTAAAGGTTTCCCCTGACATTGAGTCTAGTTGTGTCCGACTCTGGGGGATGGTGCTCATCTCCATTTCTAAGCTGAAGAGCCAGCTTTGTCTATAGACACCTCCAAGGTCATGTGGCCGGCATGACTGCATGGAGCACTGTTGCCTTCCTGCAGAAGCGATACCTATTGATCTACTCACATTTGTATGTTTTTGAACTGTTAGGTTAACAGAAGTTGGGGCTAACAGTGGGAGCTCATGGCGCTCCCTGGATTCGAACCACCAACATTTCGGTCAGCAAGTTCAGCAGCTCAGTGGTTTAACCAGCTGTGCCACCTGGGGCCCTTATTCAGTCCTATAACCAAATCTTATTATTGACAGCTTTCCATCTTAAAATTAACCCACTGTGCCACCAGGGAGATCTAGCTTATGGCATAGGCCATTCCAATTTCCAATATAACAGCAAATGGGAAAATTTGCTTTTATCATTTGAAATCCCATTATTAGTCTCAGTTAAAGTATCAATAGCAATTTCATAATTCAACATTTATAAAGGTCCCAGTGATTCAAAAGGTAGCTTATAATAGCACCCCCAATACTATGGAGGCCATATGTGAGGACCTCACAACTTCTGAGAATGCCTGCCATAGATGCAGGTGAAACATCAGGAGAGAATACTTCTAGAATATGGCCATACAACCCGAAAAACCTACAACAACCTGGCTAAAAGTTTCTCACACACAACCAAGTAAATACTGTCTTTAAAACACACACACACACACACACACAAAATGGGGGCAAGAGGAAGTAAATTAAATGTTTTCCCCTTTATCCTCTCCTACTTAAGTCACATCCAGAGGCGGCCCTAGGTAATTTTCAACGGTAAGCAAACAGTATTTTGGCGCCCCCCCCCCCAACCAATCATTGATATATATTTTCTGTTTGTCGTGGGAGTTCTGTGTGCCATATTTGGTTCATTGGTGGAGTTCAGAATGCTCTTTAATTGTAGGTGAACTATACATCCCAGTAACTACACTTGTCGCATTTGCTCCCTTGCCTGGCCCGCTTTGGGTCCGGAGGCATGCCTGAAGACCCCGGCGTGTGCACCAAAAGCCACCTCTTCTCCTGACTCTCCTCAGCCATTGGGACCAAGAGAGAGAGAGACAGACAGAGGTGGAGATGCCCAGCTTTCCTGAAGGTAGGCGCAAAAACAAAGGAGGGAGCGGAGGTGGGAGATACCTCCAGCTGGAGGGGCTCTCTCTCTCTCTCTCTCTCGGTCCCAATGGCTGAAGAGAAAGTCAGGAGAAGAGGCGACTTTTGGTGCGCACACTGGGGTCTTCAGACACGCCTCCGGACCCAAAGAGAGCCAGGTGCGGCGGCTCCGCCCCTTGTCCCACCCGCGGATTGGGGAGAGGAGAGGAGGCGGGTGGAGTGCCGGGGGATCAGGAAAGGGAGCCGGTCATGAGGAAGGGATTGAACGCGGAGAACGATTGAGCACCGGCTCTGCTCGCACACCCAGTGGCCGGGTGGAGCAGGAACAAGAGGGGCTAGGCGAGGCTCAAGGGCCCGGCCCCTTTGGGAAGAGGATCACCCGGAAGTGAGGCAAGAAAGCCAAGGCTCCCCCTGGACTGCTAGGGCTGTTGTGAGTTGAGGGGGCGCTCCTCAAGTCATAGAATCATAGAATCATAGAATCAAAGAGTTGGAAGAGACCTCATGGGCCATCCAGTCCAACCCCCTGCCAAGAAGCAGGAATATTGCATTCAAATCACCCCTGACAGATGGCCATCCAGCCTCTGTTTAAAAGCTTCCAAAGAAGGAGCCTCCACCACACTCCGGGGCAGAGAGTTCCACTGCTGAACGGCTCTCACAGTCAGGAAGTTCTTCCTCATGTTCAGATGGAATCTCCTCTCTTGTAGTTTGAAGCCATTGTTCCATTGCGTCCTAGTCTCCAGAGAAGCAGAAAACAAGCTTTCTCCCTCCTCCCTGTGGCTTCCTCTCACATATTTATACATGGCTATCATATCCCCTATCATATCCCCTCTTCTTCAGGCTAAACATGCCCAGCTCCTTAAGCCGCTCCTCATAGGGCTTGTTCTCCAGACCTTTTATCATTTTAGTCGCTCTCCTCTGGACACATTCCAGCTTGTCAATATCTCTCTTGAATTGTGGTGCCCAGAATTGGACACAATATTCCAGGTGTGGTCTAACCAAGGCGGAATAGAGCATGGGGAGCATGACTTCCCTAGATCTAGACACGAGGCTCCTTTTGATGCAGGCCAAAATCCCATTGGCTTTTTTTGCTGCCACATCACATTGTTGGCTCATGTTTAACTTGTTGTCCAAGTTAGACATGAGTGGCAGTCAAGGGGCATTTACAGAGGCGCCTCTGCGCCCCTGGCAAAAAAAAGTGTTCTGCGACCGCTTACTTCGCGTAATGGACGAGCCGCCCCTGGTCACATCTAACCCCTAAAAGTTGTGAAAGTTGCTTTTAATTAAATGAATATGAAGACATCCATAACTGAACCAAATCCAGAATCATGATTTTCTGAGGGTGCATCTACACCGAGCATGGGAAAACTTTGGCCCTCCAGGTGTTTTGGACTCCAACTCTCACCATTCCTAACAGCCTGATCTACACTGTAGAATTAATGTAGTCTGACATCACTTTAACTGAGGTGCCGTGTACACTGCCATATAATCCAGGCCATTATAGCAGATAATCCACATTATCTAAATTGGATTATGTGAGTCTACACTGTCATATGATCCAGTTCAAAGCAGATCATCTGGATTTATATGGCAGTATAAAAAGGGCCTGACATGCTTCAATACTGTGGAATTACCAGAATTAGCCAAAAGTGCTGGTACCTCATCAAACTACAACTCTCAGAATTCTAAAGCATTGAGCCATGGCAGTTGAAGTGGTATGAAACAGCACTAATTTTAGAGTGTAGATGCCTCCTATGTCCAGCTGAACTTCCTAGAAAAGGTATATCTAGAAAAGAACTGCGGCCTCTATGTGGCAAGATGTAGCTATGTGTAAATTGAATAAAGGCATGTTGTTAAATTTGCAGGACTGAATTTCAGGGTTTAGACAAGGTAAGAAGGGCCATGAAAGAAAGCAGAGTAGTGAAGGAAACAGTGATAAAAATGTAATTTTACACAAACTACATGGATGCTATGTTGAAGATTCAAGCATCTGGTTTTGCAAATTGTAAGATATAAACACTACAAAGAGAGGAGGTTCAAAAACTCAGACTTTCAGCAGCCCGTTTAGCTGCATAAGGTATTACTGGGTTTTTTTTACCTTGCATTATGTCCCCACTCCTCACGAGTCCATGACGGACGTCAAACCCCTATATATAATAACCTTGTAAGGTGAGCAAAAACAGAAACGTAGGTTAAATGGCTGGGAAGGGAATCCATGAATAGTATCTTGCTTGCTGATGTGTCAAGATATTTTCTGTTATCTCAGCGCAACCGTTAATGCTTATCTTTTCTTTCAACAGTCCTTCTGCTACAGCAAAGCAAATTTCTGTTTTCCAGGAGGAAAATTGCTTTGGTGACGTGTGCCAAGGAAACTAGCAGATATCTAGGAACAATGAGCTTCTGGGTCAGGAACACCTCAAGCCTTGGAAACTTGGAAACGATCACTGAAGACGTAATGGTACTGATGATGTCACAGCAGTGTTTCCTGGTGGTAAAATTGTTATTATTTACATTAATATCCAGCCTGTTCTCCAGTAAGTTCAAGGCTGTGAACCCATCTTGCCTCTTCCCTAAATTGTCCTCAAAACACTGTGAGGCACGCTAGGCTGACAGAGGATAAATGGTCAGCAGCACACAGTGAGTTTCAACACAACACTCACAACTCACAACAAGTTTTCCAAAACTTGTTTCCCCTGGAGGAACTTTGAAACAATCTTCTAGTATTGCATAAAATTTACTATATAGTGGGTCTCCATATCTGCAAATCCAGATCCACAATTTCTGACAATGACTATCACCAGGTAAATGGAGCCCCCGATGGCGCAGTGGGTTAAACCCCTGTGCCGGCAGGACTGAAGACCGACAGGTCATAAGTTCGAATCCGGGGAGAGGCGGATGAGCTCCCTCTACCAGCTCCAGCTCCTCATGTGGGGACATGAGAGAAGCCTCCCACAAGGATGATAAAATATCAAACCATCCGGGCGTCCCCTGGGCAACGTCCTTGCAGATGGCCAATTCTCTCACACCAGAAGCGACTTGCGGTTTCTCAAGTCTCTCCTGACATGACAAAAAAACAAAAACAAGAAAAACAGGCAAATGGTGGCAAATTTTAATAGTGTATTTATTTATTTATTTATTTATTATTTAAAACTTTAATATCCCAATCTTCTCTACCTCCGTGGAGGGACTCAGACCGGCTAACAGCAGAAATTCAATGTGCAAATACATCAAAAAAATCATAATAAGTTAAAATACAGACAAAATAAATACATATAAGTGTAGAACTTATTTTGCACAAAATTGAGGTTCTTTTATACAAAACATCAGTTTTTTTGGTGAGGAAACAGGATTTTCTGAACATTGTAAAATCTATTTTATATGCAAAAGAGTTGAGTTGTTGTAAGTTTTTCAGGCTGTATGGCCATGTTCCAGAAGCATTATCTCCTGACATTTTGCCTGCATCTATAGCAGGCATCCTCAGAGGTTGTAAGGTTGCAGTCCCCTTCAAATGGGTGACGTCCGCCGTGGAGGGTTCAATTCCACTCCTCCCCTCAAAGACATTCAAAACTAGACACAACTTCTGAGAATTCCTGCCATAGATGCAGGCAAAACGTCAGGAGAGAATGCTTCTGGAACATGGCCAAACAATCCGAAAAACTTACAACAACCCAGCAATTCCAGCCATGAAAGCTTTCAATAACAGACAAAAGAGTTGAACTTGCACCTCCCTGTTCTAATCAACATGCCATACCTTGCCAGATCTTGCTTTTACTGCTTTGACGCTATGGTCTGCCTCAGTTTGTACATTTTTCAATAGGACCGTAACCAAGCTTATAAAGGAGTGGGAAATCAGAATTTTGAATTAAGCAGCCTCTTGAATTTATTTAGTTCTATTCTTCCTCCATTGCAATGCACATTTAGACATACAAATACACAGGGATTCTGTGCTATCTTTTTATTTTTCTCCTCTTTGTAATGGTGTTTACCTAAAACTCAGTGTTTTAATCCAGCATATGAACATTTCACTGTCCCAAACCTCTGTCACAGCCAATCTCTCCAGAATAGTTATGGAGACATGGGGAGATGTTATGGGGCAACAAGAAGAAAAAGCTCCAGCAGGATGCCCTGGTGTTGGTTGCTCTGCCTCTGGATCCAGACAGGAGAGAGGGAAGAGAAGGAAGGTAAGTGTGAGAAGGAATGGAGAAAAAGACAAAGTTTGAGTGTAGCCCAGACGTTGTCTTGCTGAACTCTGTGTATCACCAGCTTAATAAAAGATGAGGAACACAGAGTCCCCGGAGACTCTCCAATGATCAGCACATGCTATTTAAAAGGCTTTTAAATTGTTGCTGCATCTTTACTTCTGCCACCAAGGCAGTGTTACTAAAGCCTCATCCACTGACCAGAGTTTGAACAACTTGGCCAGAGCACGTGTATCTAGTATCAGAGACTTAGAATAGGGATTGAAGGCCTGGGAACTGTAGCAAAAATGTTTTTCTGGAGCAATGCCCATCTTGTTCAGTCCAGCGTTTTGCTTCTCAGAGCCATGCCAGTGCCCCCATGGCAACTAATAAACAAGACGTGGTTGAGATCAGTTTCATTTGTGGCTGACCTCTGGCATGTGGAAATCAAAATTTATTTATTTATTTATTTATTTATTTATTTCTACCCCGTCCTTCTCCCACAAGGGGACTCAGGGTGGCTTTACTTAAGCATCAGCGATGCTGTCAACATATACATTCAATTAAAAACAGTAAAGCTTGATTAAAACATTATAAAAATCATCAAAAAATTCATTTAACATTCAACTAACATGCCTCTGAAACCAAGATCCAGCCAAACAAATCCAATGTTGTAATGTCGTAATGTTCAAGTTTCCTTTCCAAGCTGCCATTGTCCTCTGGCCAATGCCTCTAGTTGAAAGCCTGGTCCCACAGCCAGGTCTTCAGTTGTCTCCTGAAGGACAGGAGGGAGGTGGCCATCCTGATGTCCTTAGGGAGGGAGTTCCAGAAACAGGGGGCCACTGCTGAGAAGGCCCTGTCTCTCGTCCCCACCAACCGCGTTTGCGAGAGTAGTGGGATCGAGAGCAGGGCCTCTCCTGACGATCTTAAGCTGCGAGATGGTTCATAGCAGGAGATACGTTCGGACAGGTAAACTGGGCATACTTAAAATGCTAATTTAACATTAGTGTTCCTATTGTGGGTAAATTTGTGCAGCAAGGCCTGCTTGGTGTCCAGAGTCATAGTCCAATGCTCAACCAACTACATGATGTTGGCTCCTTCCCAAGATAGGCCTGACTCAAAATTACTCTAGTAATTTACCGAATGGATTATTGCAATGTGATGTGGGACTTCTATTGAAAAAAGATTAGAAGCTTCAATCATTCAGAGATCAGTCACTACTATTCTGTCTAGTTTGTCTGGTATGTGCCATATTATTATATCTTCTCAGAAGTAGTTGTACTGTCGGTGCATTTGCTAGATATTGAGCTTTTTTCTGGAAAAGTGCATCAACCATGTACAGAAAAGAAGGCCTTTTCTGTATGCCCTCGATTTAGATTGCACTGTGCCAGGTCAAAACCATTTATTTGCATTAATATTTTTTTTTAAAAAAAAACTAATTACATTTCATCAGAAAGCAAAGGAATCACTTTCTTAGCCACCCATGGGCTTTAGATCTCATAGTTTTGATTTTGAATTCTGGATAAGGGATGCTTACCCAATTCCAGTTTCTACACACTTTGAACACATTTAAAAGATGGAATGCCACGAAAAAAGGCCAGAAGTAGTTTTGTGTGGTATGATGGGCTCCTTGGGATACCGTCTTTAAATTGTTTTAACGTGTGTAGAAACCAGGGTTGCAGTGGGGATCCTGCATCTGATGAGGTCCCATGTGGATACAGACAGGTCCATTACAGATATGCTGCCAAATGCTGGCCAGAAATATTCAGGTGAGAGGAATAATAATAATAATAATAATAATAATAATAATAATGCTTTATTTATCTCCTGCCTTCTCTCCCTAAAGGGTCTCGGGGTGCAGACATTGAGCTAATGTCTTCTGTACCTTGCTGCAAAGTAGAGGATTCTCATTTTTTCTCTCCAAGCTAATTTTCAGTCCTGTCTGGAAGGGAAATGATGTGGTTCCTTTGCAATTGGATTCAACAGCTAGTGCTTTTCAAAGCATTTTATACCAACTAAATGATCTAATATTGAACTTGGGAAAGGAGCAGTCATGAGAGTTAAGCTATTAGTTTGCTTCTGGAATTCTCACATAGATTCCTGGGTAATTTCTGAACCATATATATATATATATGAATGAAAATTAATCATAAAGTAGAGATTGAAGCCAGTCCAAGTGCAATAAAACTGCCCTAGTCAAGTCTGGTTTCAGCCTCCACAAACACAGTTTGCAGCAGCCTGACTTCAAGCCACAGGAAACTTTCTGATGTGTCAGGTTTGTGGTTCTCGGTTGCTGCAGAAACTGCTAACATCTGTATGAAAAGGGAAGACATCTGAACCCTGGCTCCCTCTCCCCTTCCCCATCCACTCCTTCTATTTATATTTTACCTTTGGCTACAGAATTTACACAAGCATCTCTCTCAGCATCGGTGGCCTTGTTCCCATCAAATAACCCTTCCAAAATAAGGGCCTCCAGCTAGAAAGGTTACTGGGAACATGCTTGCATTAAACTTCCAGGGAGTCTCTAGCTCATTCAAGGGTTTATTTTGACTTGCCTCAGATAGTAGATTTGACATGGCTTGTGGAGCAGTAAGAGCCCTGGCAGATATATTATACATTTCCTTTTACATGTCTTGCCTCTACTCCCATTTTTAATTAACTCTTTGTTGCAAACATTTTTTAAGAATTGTATTTCCTATTTGTTACAAACATTTTAAAAATGCTTTTTTAAACAAATGTTTTAAAACTTTGTGTTACCCATTTGCTTCAAACATCTAAACACTTCAAACAGAGCGGTAGACAAAGTGCATCACCATATTAAATTAAAACACAACTTTCACCAAGCTAAAATGCCAGGAGTTCAAATAGTATCAGAAGCCAAATTTTAAGGGAGAATTCAATACCAAAAGCACTGGAAATAGAGCTAAGGATTAAGCTTGTGTATTCAGGGTAAACCTTGACCCATTTTCATATCCCAGCTTTTGGTGGGGGGCCCTATCCAATTTTTGGGAGCCTCCCAAAATCAGGAGGGCAGATATTTGTATTCGCTTTGGAGTACCAAAAGATCAGTTTTCTATCAGCCCATTATGGGGGGGGGGGTGTCTTCCCAGGTTCCTCTTTCCATCATTTTAGACATTTAAGCTATTTTACTGTAGAGGAGAAGTACTCTGCTACAGGCAGGCACACACTTTAATGAGGCTTCTTGCCTGTTTCTATTCTAGAGGAGGAGATTCCATCTGAACATTAGGAAGAACTTCTTGACTGTGAGAGCTGTTCAGCAGTGGAACTCTCTGCCCCGGAGTGTGGTGGAGGCTCCTTCTTTGGAAGCTTTTAAACAGAGGCTGGATGGCCATCTGTCCAGGGTGCTTTGAATGCGATTTTCCTTCTTCTTGGCAGGGGGTTGGACTGGATGGCCCATGAGGTCTCTTCCAACTCTACAATTCTATGATTCTAGAGGAGAGGCGCTTGGCTGCAGGCAGGCATATGCGCTTTCTGGGCCTGCACGTCACATATTCATTCTCTTTTTCCAAGGCAAGGAGGCAAGTTCTGACTTTTTTATTCTAGAGGAG
Source organism: Anolis sagrei (assembly GCF_037176765.1). Classification (NCBI taxonomy): domain Eukaryota; kingdom Metazoa; phylum Chordata; class Lepidosauria; order Squamata; family Anolidae; genus Anolis; species Anolis sagrei. The sequence continues at coordinate 135,989,641 of NC_090021.1, read as the reverse complement.
GTGCTCAGCTGCAGACAGGCATCTGCTCTGGGCCTGCACACCACACACACTCTCTATTTCCATGGCAAGTTCCAACTTTCTTACTCTAGAGGAGGCACTTGGATGCAGGCAGGCACCCGTGCTGGGCCTGCACACCACACAAGCACTCCCTCTTTCCAAGGCAAGGAGGCAAGTTCTGACTTTCTTATTCTAGAAGAGATGCTCAGCTACAGGCAAGTGCCCGTGCTGGGCCTGCACGCACACACACACACACTTTCCAAGTCAAGGAAGCAAGCTCACGAAAGCAGAGGAGCAGCCAGTGATCTTCTCCCACTTGCTTTCGTATCAAGTGGGTTTTCGTGCCGTGGGCCCCCTTCTCATTACGGGAACACAACCCTACTAAGGATTCCCTAATAATACAATTAGGTTCCTGTTACTTTTTGAAGGCAACACAATCAACCTCTATAATTCATTGGCAGATATTATTATAAGAAGGCTGCCATTTTTTCCTCTGGTCCACATTGACAGGATTTTCAGTCTAAACGCACCTTCCTTTATCCACCTGCCAGCCTAATAAATGAGTTAATACATTTTCCATAGAGATAAAGAGCTGTTCAACCTCTGTCCATTTAAGGGGGCACTTCATTATCGGGCTTTTTTATTAAAATCTTCAATTTGCATACTTAACTAAGGATCAAACAGGATAATATCATCCTGTCATTTATATATTCACATATAAAGCAGGGGACAGTGGGATGTTTTACCTTAGAAGTAAAAGTAAAAAAGTAAGGGAAGGCTTCCTTGTAAATATAAATTTGGGAGTCATGAGAAATTCAATTCTTACTAATGACTTTTAAAAATAATTTTCTAGTCACTTGAATATGAGACCACGGTTTTGTGCATTTTGGACTGCAAGGATTCCAGGTTATGAAAATTAGATTGAGGTCCTGTACATTTAATTATTTGGATTATTTTGGGTAATCATTGTGATAATTTGAACCATTTTTAAAGAGCTACTTTTAAAGAAAATTTAATTATATTATAATTAACTACTTTTAAGGGAGTTGAATCTAAACTACTGTTTTTATCATTTTATAATTCATAATGAACTACTTTTGGGGACATTCGAACTGTGACTGATACCAATTACTTTTTTAATATAGCCTTTCAAAGTTTATTCAAGTATGTAAGAGATTGCATCTCTTTACAGTTATTACTTTGTAAGCAATTTGGAGTGCATGGGTTTCATAGTGTGAAAATTGGAATATGCTCCTATAGAAGTTACTTTTTCTAATTCCAATTCAACTGTACCAAACTATTTTAGGAAATTTGGAATTATAATTTCCCCATTTGCTCCTAAATAATTGCCTTCTTAAAAAAGTGAGGTAAAAATAAATGTAACAATAAATACAATAATAATGGCCAAGTATGTATAGGATTGCCGCTTTTTACTGTTATTTTTGTGGAATGATTTCATAGAATCATAGAGTTGGAAGAGACCTTGTGGGCTATCCAGTCCAACCCCCTGCGAAGAAGCAGGAAAATCACATTCAAAGCACTCCTGGCAAATGGCCATCCAGCCTCTACTTAAAAGCCTCTAAAGAAGGAGCCTCCGCCACACTCCAGAGCAGGGAGTTCCACTGCTGAACAGCTCTCACAGTCAGGAAATTCTTCCTCATGTTCAGGTGGAATCTCCTTGCCTGTAGTTTGAAATCTGTTCCTAGTCTCCAGGGCAGCAGAAAATAAGCTTGCTCCCTCCTCCCTATGACTTCTCCTCTTTATACATGGCCCTCATCATGTCTCCTTTCAGCTTTCTCTTCTTAAGGCTAAACAACATGCCCAGCTCTTTAAGCTGCTCCTCATAGGGCTTGTTATCCAGACCCTTGATCATTTTAGTTGTCTTCCTCTGGACACATTCCAGCTTGTCAACATCTCCCTCCAATTGTGGTACGCAGAATTGGACACAGTATTCCAGGTGTGGTCTGACCAAGGGAGAATAGAGGGGTAGCATGACTTTCCTGGATCTAGACACTAGACTCCTATTGATGCAGGCCAAAATCCTATTGGTTTTTTAAGCCGTCGCATCACATTATTGGTTCATGTTTAACTTGTTGTCCACAAGGACTCCAAGATCTTTTTCACATTTGGGGAGTGACTATCTGAATTATGATTCTATTGTAATTAATAATTTCTAAGGGTCCTGGAACTAGAATTGTTCCATGTGCGTAATTTTCTATCATACACTTTGAAACAAGTCCACAATGTTTGGCTGTCTACGTAATCTCATTCTTTTTTGTCTTTTCCTTCTTTGTCTCTCCTGGCTGTCCAGATTGCAAGCCATCTGGATGAAGACCTATTTTTTTTGAAAAATTCCTCCCATGTTGCATTATGATGTCTGGCTATACTTGTGTCCTCCTTTTTAAAAATATAAATTGCTTTTTTAAAGATTGCAAGCTGTGGAGAGTAACACACAGGTCACGTTCCATGTCTCCCCTCCCACTTTTGCAACCATCAGACCTTTCCAGACCCCAATCCCACTGGAAAATACATCAAAAATGACACTTTAGAAGTAGCAAAGAACAATGATTTTCCTTGAAGATGAAGTGTAGAGACTTGCTTTTGTATGAATTTTCAATTCATTCTTTGTTTTAGATGGAATAAATCCAATAGAAAACTTTTTTTTCAAGAGTTGGCCCTAGGTTGGTACTGAGAGGAGGTTTAATTGGGCAGTAAACAGAGGCCCAGGGCTGCCTCGCTTCTATTTAATATGTCCTCTTCCTGGCTAGGTGTGCATCTACACTGTAACATTGGCCTATAACTCTCTAGTAATACATGTTGGCTTACAGAAATGAATACCGGATGTGGAAGGAAACCAATGCAATATTTGTGTGTGTGTGTGTGTACACAAAATACATATACATACAAACATGCAAATATGCACTTAGAGATGTAAATTTTCATGCATTTTGTTCTTGTATGCAAGAGTCACTAATTTTACTAGTTTTCACCACATTTTGGGAAAGGCCTTGAAAACTTCACCATTTGCTGCTTACCAAGACTATTGTTAGTTTGCGACAGCGCACATGGAGGGGGGGGGGGGAGGGGTGCACAGAAAATGATATCTTCTGTGTAATAAAATTATTTTCCATGCCAAAACTTGTCTATATTGCCAAAAAAAGGAGCAATTTTCTGTGAAAATAAAGCCACGTGTCCTTTTCACACGGAATTGTGAAGTTTCTTGCCTTTTCAAAATAATCATCAACAACTGGTGTATCTATACTGTAAAACCAATTCAGTTTGACACCACATTAACTCTTTTGACCCAGTGATTTGGAACCATGGGAGTTGTAGTTTGGTGTTACACCAGCACTCTGACTGAGAAGGTTAAAGACCTTTTATTCAAAGCTTCCCAAGTACACCTGTATATGCATGTACACACACACTCATGAATTGGCATATTGTTCATGACATATGCCAGCATAGGTTGTGCTTCCCTGTAGAGTGATTTCATTTGGACAAGGTGCAATGCTGTACCCAGTTGATGGTAGTATAAGCAAATCTTCACATGTGGCCTGGCAATCAGGCATTAAAGTACACAGATTAGCATGTGAATGCAGCTTCTCTCTTTGTATTGCTACTGTGTTTTATTTTAGCAATTGCATAATGGGTTGACAGTCATGTGCATTGACCACTGATCCACCAAATGCTATCCTGTATTGGCATTCAGTATGGGATTGGATCATGTAACTCCACCAGCAGATATTTATGCTATATGCCAGGAATGTAGGATCTTGGCGAGAGAGCTGCTGCCTTCCAGTGACCATGCTGGCTAGAGGAAAAAGTGTAATCTTAAAAGGCACAGCTTCAAAGCTCTGCTTACCACATGATACAGAATCACTTTTTCCATTCTAGTTAGTGATTATTATAACTACCGTACTACTACTGCCAAGAGCTCTCTATGAGTAGAAGATACATAGGAATATTTTTTTAAAAACCACTTAGAAACTATCCTGCATGCTTAAGCTACCCTATATACTCATATATAAGTAGAAATTTTTATCCAAAAAAAAATCTTTCCCCAAAACCTGGATCGACTTAATCGAGTCAATGCGAGTCATTTCACACTTAGGTTGACCCTGAGCGAGGGCTGGGTAAATGACCTTGGGGGCCATATCCAGCCCTCGGGCCTTAGTTTGAGGACCCCTGCCTTAAGTCTTATATGAAAAAGGAACCACCATTTTCTCTGAGTAGAACTAATGGGAAAAGAAACACTGCCTCCCTTTGCTTTATCTGCTGTGGCACTGCTTCTGGCCTTTTTGAATGACTGGGTGAAAAAATAGTATTGGCATTGGCTGGGATGGCTGTCACTAGAGTTGTATGCAAAAAATAAATAAATCCCCATTTCATCCATTCTTTCCTTTCGTTCCCGTCAGGCACACATAACAGGAAGCTCTCTCCCGGTCCAGAAATCACCGCAGAAGCCTCAAAGTGAAGCTGCGTCTAGAGGAGACGCATTAAACTTGGTCTCCTCCTCTACAAATGGAAAGGATCCAGGAAGAGTGGTAACTAACTCTGATGCTTTTTAAAATCCAGTTCTTAATGAAGTATATGGAAGGAGAGCCTGCGGGAAACCCCCCCCCCCACCCCATAATGGGTGCTTTCTTAACCTGTTGCTGCCAATGGGCCAAAAAGAACCATTTTTTTCGGATGCTGACTAAAAAACCCATTTGGCCGTGCACCCTTTTTTTGGGAGGCGCTGGAAAACAGATATGGGGGGCTTCCGGTTCAAACAAGTGGAAACTAATGGTGATGCTACATGAATGCACAATCCTAGCTGCCACCCTTAGGCAGCACTGGTATTTTCCCCTCTTCACATAATGCCCCTCAACTTATCCACAGGTTGTAGCAAAATTCATAATTTTGGCCCCAACACCTGCCATCATATATACGAGGCTTCAACTTATTCAGTACAACCTTTTGCAGGATGGAAAAATGTATGGATATTCCAAAAATAGTTTTAACATGATGATTAGGATGGAATACTATGACTCAATATAGTTTCCATAGATAAGAGTCCTAGACAAGGAGACATTCACTCTGCTTGATATGCTGATTGATCTTAGCACATTTGCCCTCACTTCAGGATGTCCTCCCTGTGTAGCAACATAATCTACACAATTACCTGGGAAAGTTTTGTTCTCTTCTGGCAAATCTCCAAAAATGATACAAGTTGTGCTTCAACTTGTACTATAGTTGGATGGCTGCATCAGCACACAACCTTTTTTCAGGATGGAAAAAAATTGTGAAATTTGTCTCCTGTTTGTCGAAAGGGGTGTGCTTCGCAACCAGCACCTATGTTTATTTACTTAGCAACACTGACTCCCAGGTCATAGAATTACAGTCTTTATCATGCTGTAATATGACCGTGTTGAACCAGGACTTGGGAGATTCAAGTTCGAATCTCCACTGAGCCCTGAAACTGACTGGGTCTCTCCTTTCTCTCTTTCTCTCATCCTGACCAACCTTATAGCAGCGCTGTTATAAGGCTAACATAGAATAAAGAGATATTCAGTTCCTTGAGGTTCATTGGAGGAAAGGAGAAATACACTGTTCCCTCACTACTTCGCGGTTTGCTTTCCGCAGACTCGCTGTTTTGTGGTTTTTCAATAAATATTAATGTGAAATATTTATCGTGGGGTTTTGCCCCATAATGGAGAATAACCAATAAGAATGTAGGACACAGGTCCACCTTTTCCGGCTTCATCTGCATGGCCAATGACAATCAAGAAGGTGGGAAGGCCGAGCGCCATCCCCTTTCACGCCTCAGCCAATAGGAGCATCCTGAGTGGCCGCTTGAGACGCTATTTGCTGATGTGAGATTGTAAATACATATAGCATCCCTACTTCATGGATTTTCACTTTTTGCAGGTGGTCCTGGAACGTAACTCCCGTGATAAGTGAGGGAACACTGTATAACACATTACCACATTTTACCTGGAGAAATTAGCTTCCGTTGCTATGTAATAAATCTGAAACGTTTTTTGTTGTCTAGTTTATCTTTTTTTCCAGGAAAAAAGCTAAAATTCTTGAATTTCCACTTGTTTCAAACCAGGAAACTGGATATGACTTTGTGTGTGTGTGTGTGAGGGGGGACACTTTAATTCTTAGAGTCCCCTAGCTAACTGTCTGGGAGTTGTCAAAAAAAAGGTTTCATCGTTCTGGCCAGAATGTGCCTCCAGAAGCCAAGTAGCACTTTGAGTATGTGTATGAGAGAGCAGGTTTTTGTAGAGAACCCAGGACTTTGATCTCACTCATTAAAACTGGAAGAGAGAGGAAGAGGGAGGGAAGGTGCCCTGACTCCTTGTAAGACGTAGCTTTCTAAAGGGCTATTAACAGGAGCAAGGGGTCTATGACTCAGCTGCAGGAAAATGCTGCCATAATTATTGTGTCAGTCATGCGCACCCTGCGACGGAACATGCCCTGCGGCTACGTATTCTGAGGCAAAGGACATTCCGATGCATGTTGGCTCGAGGAGTGGCAGGATGTTGAGCCAGATGTCATCAATTAAAAAGAAGAAGAGATTTAACTGGGTTTAACGTGGTGAGTTTCGAAGGGTTGCTAACAGCCCTGAACTGTGCTACAAATCCCTTTCCACATTACTGCTTTACCACTCTCTTCTGTCAGCTCCATCTATCCAGAACCTTCCTACCAGGTCGAATTGAGACTTTATCACACAAGGCACGAAAATTGGCAGGGGTGATGGTCTCTATGGCACAATGCTGTGGATATATCCTGCTGCCAGTCTGCATCCTCCCCATAATTAACCCATCCTCTGCTACTGATGGGAAAAAGTTGTCAGCAACTTACAATTCATATGTCAGTCCTCAACAGGACTCCAAAACTAAAATCCAGATTGAAGGTTATAGCAGTGTAGACTCATATAATGCAGTTCAAAGCAGATAATATGGATTTTTTTCTTGTCAGGAGCGACTTGAGAAACTTCAAACTACTTTTGGTGTGACAGAATTGGCTGTCTGCAAGGATGTTGCTCAGGGGATGCCCAAATGTTTTGATGTTTTACGATCCTTGTGGGAGGCTCCTCTCATGTCCCCACATGGGGAGCTGGAGCTGACAGAGGGAGCTCATCCGTGCTCTCCCTGGATTCAAACCTCTGACCTGTCGGTCTTCAGTCCTGCCTGCACAAGGGTTTAACCATTCCACCACCAGATTGTGGATTATCTGCTTTGATAATCTGGGTGATATGGCAGTGTAATCTGGGGAACGGTATGAGGTTATCCTGTCAGCCCCAGTTTCTGCCAACCTAGCAGTTCGAAAACATGCAAATATGAGTAGATCAGTAGGTACCGCTCCTGTTGGAAGGTAACAGCGCTCCATGCAGTCATACTGGCCACATGACCTTGGAGGTGTCTACAGACCGCCGGCTCTTCAGCTTAAAAATGGAAATGGGCACCAACCCCCAGAGTCGGACATGACTGGACTTAACCTTTACCTTTACCTATATATATATATAGAGAGAGAGAGAGATAGAGAGAGAGAGTTTATTACAAACTCATTTTAAACTTATGACTAACTTGACATTATTATAGCCTGACCCAAATCCTGTTATTCCTGAGTAGAGGAGATCTATTAAATCAATGAGATTTACTGATGTATTGCTTCAACAATCAGTGCTTCAGTGACTCGATCTGCTCTACTTGGAATCTACTAGAAACATGTCAAATTGTGTGTATAAATCCAACTGTGCTGTCAATCTGTTGTTTTACATTACCTGTAACAATGCAAAACACTTCCATCAACTATGGAAATTAACTGTATTATGCCAGTTGAGTGAAAATACATATTTCACTCAAGCTCCACAAGGTTCCTGTTGTGCTTTAAAACTCCCAGACCACCACGCCCGCACCTCCACCAGTATATCTGTAGCTACATTGGCTGAGGGATTATGGACACTCTGCTCTTGTTTTTGTTACATTAAAAGAAATATTTCCAAGCTGCTTGTGTGTAGAAGAACCTGAGAAGAAGAAAAAGAGAAGGAGACCTATAACCTTCCCAAAAGCATTTGGCTGGCTAATGATGGAATCAGAGCATTTGGAGCAGATGGAAACAGGTGGCTTGCCTTGGGCCACAAACTGAATAAAAATCAGAGATATAATTGAGAGTCCCAAATGCCAAACTACTCCTCTGTTGCAACATTTATTTTTCAGAAGTTAAGCCACTGAGATCCAAGAAACTAGAGATGCACCCATGTCACAAACTCGGTACTGGGCAGTTCTTTCCCCTATCAATTAATGTCACCTGAAACATTCAAACCCCATGCTGCTTCCACTGGTATTAACTGTCCAGTTAGATTTCTCTACTAATTATCTCTGGTCTTTTCGATTTCATTTCATTTCACAGATTTATCAATTAGTTCTCTGAATCAATTTACTCTCCCCTTAAAATTCATTTCTCAGTCAGAGTCTTCCTATCAATCCCTACATTGAAAACAAACACCTCTAGTTTCCCTTGTATGCCTTCCTGCTCCACCCTTCCATTAAGAAAGCATCACTTTTTGGGCCACTTTCTGATCACAACCCTCTATTATTCAGTCTTTTAAAAGGTAAAGGTAAAGGTTTCCCCTGGAGAAACCTTTCTAAACCGAAGACCTGCGTTTTCCATAGATATCTCCAAGGTCATATGGTCAGCATGACAGCATGGAGTGCTGTTATCTTCCCATAGAAGCGGTACACATTGATCAACTCCAATTTGCATGTTTTCGAACTGCTAGGTTGGCAGAATCTGGACCTAACAGCAGGAGCTCACCCCACTCCCTGGATTCAAGCCGCCAACCTTTTGGTCAGCAAGTTCAGCAGCTCAGCGGTTTAACCAGCTGCACCACCCGGGGGCCCTTATTCAGTCCTATAGCCAAATCTTATTAATGCTAGCCTTCCATCTGAAAGTGAAAAGAGAACAAAGATAGTGTCATGTTTTTTCATGGACAGTTTTCCAATCAGCATCCAGCCACTTACCAATGCCAATATGCATCATCCACTGTGGCTTTTAGACCTTATCTGCAATTCATGAACACCAATCATAGTGTGAACTCTAATTCCTAAAGGCCATCAAGGAAAGACCACTGCAAATCGTATTTCTCAACCTATTTCATCAACCTAAGGGGAAAAAAATAACCACAAATACAGTATGACTCCCTTATTTGCATGATCAATATTTGTGGTTTCATTTATCCACATCCAACAAAATATGTCATCACTAGACATTTTCCAGGTTCTCCAGTGTGAGACTATCCTATCCTATCCTTGGGGCCAGACCTCCTTCATCTTAAAAGGATTCACTATTATCTGCATTTTTGTATATTCATATGATGTCTGGGAATGCAGTGCCTACAGATATGGGGGTCATATTATATGTGTTAGAGCTGTTATCCTCTAATTTCTGTCCTCTAGGTGTTTTGAACTTCAGCTCCTAGAAGTTTCAGTCAACTTGATCAATAGTCAGGAATTCTGGGACCTGGTCCAAAATGCCCAGAAGACTAAAGTTTGGGAATACCTTGCATTAGAGTAAAAGGTTAAAAAACAGGCTGGCTTCCAATATGAGTCAGCCAAATGCCTCTGGGAAGCTGCTGGAGGCAAAGAGCAAGATTGTGCTCCTCCCACTCCATGTATGAATGCCAACTAGACTGGAGGTTGAATCTTTCATCGCCATGAACTATGGGGCAGTGCCCTCCTCTGCAGCTGAATTTAGCAGCCTAGCTTAGAGGACAGAGGGCAGGCTCTACATTTCTCTTTTCCAAGACCGTGCTGGTCTCTTTTGCATTTGCCACCTCATTTCCAATATTGTCACCTTGTTAGCAACCATACTCCACCCTTTTCTGCCTCACTCAGCTTGCCTGGGCTTGCTTTTAAAAATGTACATTAAGTCATGCTTCATAGTAATACTACAGTGTAGCCGTGTCCAGTGAAGAAATCCACAGACAGCCTTTGTAGCATTTCTAAAGTTTTGAATGAAGAGCTAGATAAATCACACTGGGTGTCTTTTAGAAGTGAACAATGCTTCACAATAATAAATATATGTATTAATGGAAATGGACTGTGAAAAATAAAGTGTAGTTTATTAATTAATTCCTTGATACACTTCCTGTTATACCAAGATTTTTAAAAAAATCAGATTATATCTACTGGTAACCAGACATGTATAGACAGGTATTTTTTAGTTCATGTAATTCTTCCCACTTAAGTTTAATAAGAATGTTTTCTTCCACAGCTTCTGATTAAAGTAGCAGCTAATGCTCATGGATCAGGTCTTCCATCAGCATGGATCAAAACATGAGTGTAAAGTTTAATAAGTAGTGATATAAATTGTTTAAGGAACATGGGCTTGCCTCAACATATTAAGCAAGTCAAAGCTTTCAATGCCTTGAAGACTTACTGAGAACTGGAACTGGGGGGGGGGGGGGGGGGGTTGTTTTGCTAATATTGTTAATTCACTTTATTAATACTGGGAGTGAATACTGGAAGCTTAGTTTATGTGCAAGCCTTCTGTACATAATCCCTCTCACACTACAATTCTTATTACGCTCTTGAACTGGGCTAGTTATGGAGAAAGAAGTAAATAATCATCAACAAAAAGCGAAAACAAAACATAATCCACTATAACTGATGTGTGATTCTAAGTTTGGCACTAGGCTATAGGTTACTTCAATTACCAGTTATATCTTTTTTGGTATCTGAGTAACCAGAAAGATCAAATATCTTTCTTATGAATAAAGACTGAAGGAGCTGGATATGCTCAGTTTGAAGAAAAGGAGACTGAGAAGTGGCATGATAGCTATTGATAAGTATCTGAAGAGATGTCAAACTTGTTCTCTGCTACTACAGAAACAATGTGCTCATCTACATATACCCTAAGATTTGTTAGTCCAGAATAGCAGTAGTCTCGATCACCCACAGGGGCAGAAACACTGTCCTTCTCCATCCTGCAGTAGGGGCGGAATGGATTCCAGACTCTGCATGGCCTGCTGTAAGGCCACTTCACCTTGGCTATCCCCATCAGTGCTGTTAGAAGATGGTCGTAGAGCTCCAAGAAAGCTTCTGGCTCTTTCTAAACACCTTTGATGACACTGGTAAAAGTACCTGCAAGACTAAGGAGAAGGTGATGGGAGGGTGACACAGGCTCAGTCCATCCACTTTCTCCTGTGCTGCCAATGTGCAGGGAAAAGGGGGTGGTGACATTGTCCTGTGTGGATAGTTGACCAGTTTAGATTCGAGTTGGTTCTGTTGCCCCCATTCACTCCAAAGTAGAGAGTGGAGTTTTGCCAAAATTCTAGGGCATTCCCTGACTTTGGCCCCTTCCACACAGCTGAATAAAATCCCACATTATCTGTTTTGAACTGGGATATATGGCAATGTGGACTCAGATAACCCAGTTCAAAGCAGATATTGTGGGTTATTCTGTCGTGATATTCTGGGTTATATGGCTATGTGGATGAGCCCTTTGTACAATGAAGGGTAAAACCAGGTCAACTTGTTTTACCCAGCATTCTGGATCACAAGTCCCCAGATGTCATTTGGACATCCAGGTTCCACTTCTGGTGCAAAGCCAATGGCGCAAATGTAGACAAATCCTAGAACATGAAACCATCAATTGAAATTACAGCAAAAGAGACTCCACCTATACATTTAAAAATCTTTTTTTTTATTTTAATAGACTGGGATAGACTTCCTCAGAGGCTGGTGGACTCTCCTTCTTCAGAGGTCTTTAAACATTGGCTGGATAAGCACCTTTTGAGACTGCTTTAGTTACGAATTCCTGCATGGCAGATGGAGGGACTAAATAGGATTTGTGGACCCTTCCAACTTTAGATTATGTGATCTAACTAAATTTAGACTCAGTGAAAATGAAGCTTCTATTTTCATTTCTAATAGCAGCTGAGCAATAGCCTACGACAAGTTGAAGCATTGTTTTGTGTTTCTTCTAAGCAATGGGAAGGTTCATAAATATTTACCTGATGAGCTTTTGTGCTTTCAGGGTATCTGTTCATGTGTTTACAACTAACAAGTTAAGTCAACACCAAACACACTCGGTTTTGTATTAACACCATCCTTGAAGTTTCAAGGATGGATTTCAGCCAGCACGAACAAAGGAGAACTGTGCATTGCTCTTTCTTCACAACTATTCTATCTTCATTCAAATAGCTCTTTTAGCAATATTTAGGTACACATTTGTGATCTCAGAACCTAAATAGGATTAAAGATGCTGTCAAAAATTGCCTAATATATCTTCTTCTTAGATTTTGGAGTTCTGAATCTTCTGGCCATTATTCTGAGGTTAACCTGCTCCAATTTTGAATTATTTAATGGGCAAGACTAAACGTCAGCTGGTGGACCTTAAAAGCCCATCAAAAAAGAGGTATCATCTCTGCTTCCCACTGCAGGTCCCCTTTTGCATCTCAAAAATGGTTTCAGGAGGATTGAAACCTCTCTGGAGCTGGTTTTATTGTGATGATGATGATATATTATCTCCTTTCTTCACAGCTTGAGGCAGGGTACAATATAGTTGAAACAGCTAGATAAAACAGAATACTTTTAAAACACATATAAGAAATATGCACAGATTTAAATGCAGATTAACATTTCTGATAAAATGCAAGTTACATCAATATTGCAAACTTAGCATCTATGTCAGTGTTCGGTGTCCTACTTTTAAATTTTTCAGTTTCTTAATATAAAATGCTGCCATACCCAAATGAACAGCGGGCCACGGATTTCAATTATATGGCTAGAGACAGGCATGTAGCCGGGGGGGGGGGGGGCTCGGGGGGCTTCAGCCCTCCCCGAAATTTTCATGGTGGTTCGCGAAAAGGCCTTATTGGTGCATTATTTAAACTGTTATGTTTATTCATATCATGATCTGATCACCATATTCAATATATCCCATATGCATGGGGGTATTGGAGTAATGATACAAAAGGTTTGCTAGGCTAGACCCTCTTTCACTCAGACTCAGCCCCCCCGAAACTCACCCCCCCCCGAAACCCCCCTGAAAAAAAATTCAGCCCCCCCCCCCCCGAAACGAAATCCTGGCTATGGGACTGGCTGGAGATCTCTTTATGATTTACAGTGGAGTATATACCATTCCCTAAAGCAGGGGTTATCAAACCTTTTGAGCCATTGAGCCCTTTTTGAAGCAAAAGTTTCTTGTGGAGCCCCAAGACATGTTTATATTATATATTAAATGTTATAATGTATATAGCAGGAATAGGCAAACTTTTGGATGCATTGCATTTTAAAATTTGACAGACAGGCCGGGCCAGTGGAAGATGAATGGAGAGTGTTTGTGTGCACTAACTAGAAAAAAAAAGAGATCAAATTCCTGTGCACATTGCACATATCTTGTTTGTAGTGCAAAAAATAAAAAATAAAAAAGGAAAGGAAAGGAAAGACAATACATTATTAGAAGGAAGAACAATTTTAAACAACATAAACTTTACAGTATTTCAGTGGAAGACCCAGGGGGGCATCCAGTCCAACCACCTTCTGTCATGCAGGAAAAGCACAATTAACCCCCCCCCCCCAATAAATGGCCACCCAATAATAATACTAATACTACTAATAATAATAGAAAGCTCAAGGGCCATCCATTTCAACTCCCCTCCGCCATACAGAAAAAGTACAATCAAAGCACCCCCTGATGGGTAGAAGGGAAATAGGGTTTTGGAAATAAGAAAGGTGAGGGGGAAAGGATCTGGGCAGTGAAGGGGTCCATGGAAACATGCTTTTGGGGGTGAATGGGGTTGAGGGGAAAAGGCTTTTGGCAGCAAGGGAAGTGGGAGGGGGCAAGAAAGAGGAGATAAAGTTTGGAGGAGGAGATGGCGGGAACTCTGGAGTCCCTTGGTATGTTTTGTGGAGCCCCAAGGGCTCAGCGGAGCACACTTTGAGAACCACTGCCTTAAAGGCACCAGTTACTGTTTGGTATTGGAAGCTAGGTAGAGTCACTCCTGGTGAGTACTTTGATGGGTGACCACCAATGAATACAAGTGCTATGGGCTATATTCCATAGGTAGGAAATGGTAGAACCACCTCTGATTATCTCTTGCTTAAGCAAACCCTATGAAAATCATGAGGTTGCCATAAGTGTCAGGTAGCTTGAAGGCACTTACACACAAACACAGATGCCATTCTGCAACTGTTGTGCTTTCTTGGCGGTTGCACAAGGTTAGCCTCTGTTCAGGATTGCACAAATCCTGTGATGCTCCTGCTTAAACTGATGGGCAAGCCCAGGTTTGCTGCGTAGGAGGCTCTGTAAATGCAGCCTTTAGCAGGGGTGGGGACCTTTTTCATTGTGCAGTTGCACAACACTAATGCATCATAGCTATGGAACTTTACACTACACAACAAGTGAAGAACCATTGTGTCCTTTTATGTTAGGGGTGAGCCACTATGCAGGGGTCAGTGTCCATTTTCCCTCCAGCCTGATGTATTTCAGTGTGCAACATCACTTCTAGACATTGATTTGTCTGATTTTGGGGGCAATTTTTATTTGATTTGTTTTAGGAAGATTTGGGGAGTTTTGGAGAGTTAGAGGAAGCAAACATATCCATCTGTGACAGATTGTAGCAGGTTTCTGTTTGTTCTCTCCTTGTCTGTCCAAACGGCATTGAATGTTTTCTGTGTAGTGTACTGTGAACCATCCTGAGTCCTCTTGGGGGGATAAGGCAGAATATAAATAAAGTGTTGTTGTTGTTGTTGTTGTTATTGTTGTTATTATTATAAAAACCAGTCCCCTGATATATCAAAATTTGGGGGTCTGGCAGCTTTTGGGGGATTTCAGAGGCAATACCTAGAAGTCTCAAGAAAAGTATGCAGACTGGGTTGCATCTTGTCAGTCCTTACCTTATATATTAATAATATGTACATGCATGCAAATTGACAAAAAAGACCTCTCCTGAAAGCAATCTTGTATACATGAATGTGGGATTCCTTTTGTGTGTCATTTAATCAATACACATGTTTACGAGTTTTCTCTAGTGATACAAGGGATTGTTTTTTAAAATGAAGATCCTTTTCAGATAATGTATTTTTGCCAGCTGTTGTCCTCAGCAAAAGTTTCAACCAAAGTAATCTTAAGTAATATCCATACTACGCTATTATAGCAATGTCATACCACTTTAACCATCTTGGTTTCATCCTATAGGAGCCTGAGATTTGTGGATTCATGTGGCACTTTGAGTTCATTGCTGTAGCAGTCTAGGGTTAAAATAGGAGGGATATGTGTGTAGCAGACCTTGCAGACTAACAGATTTTGAATATTTTACCAAATTACGAAGTCCAGAGTTATTCTATAGAATGGTTGTTTTATGAAGCCTGAGCTTCCACATTTGGGATGATTTTATTTATTTGTCGTATCAGGGCAACCAGTCATTTATATTACATTTCTAACAGAACAAAGCAAAGAAACAGACAAAATACAGAGTTTGTGAGTTTGGTAGTTGATTAAATGTCCTTTGACCGGTAGCTGGCCACTTGGAGTGCTTCTGGTGTTGCTGCAAGAAGGTCCTCCATTGTGCATGTGGCAGGGCTCAGGTTGCATTGCAGCAAGTGGTCAGTGGTTTGCTCTTCTCCACACTCGCATGTCGTGGATTTCACTTTGTAGCCCCATTTCTTGAGGTTGGCTCTGCATCTCGTGGTGCCAGAGCACAGTCTGTTCAGCGTCTTCCAAGTTGCCCAGTTTTCTGTGTGCCCAGGGGGGAGTCTCTCCTTTGGTATTAGCCATTGGTTGAGGTTCTGGGTTTGAGCCTGCCACTTTTGGACTCTCGCTTACTGAGGTGTTTCAGTGAGTGTCTCTGTAGATCTTAGAAAACTATTTCTAGATTTAAGTCTTTGACGTGCTGGCTGATACCCAAACGGGATGAGCTGGAGATGTCTCTGCCATAGTCCTTTCACTATTGGCTGCTACTTCCCGGCAGATGTCAGGTGGTGCAATACCAGCTAAGCAGTGTAATTTGGGATGATGTAGTCTACGAATAACTTTTCCAACTTTGTACCTCTCCTCTATAAACCTGTAGTAACGGTAAGTGTTCCTTTCATTTTGGAGAATGTTTTTATTTCTTTATTGCATTCTGAAGCACTAAGATGCCAAACCTTAGGACTAACATTTCTTCCACTGCCAACATGTTTCACCAACATCCACTCAGAGCAAGCCCCAAGAGCAAATAAACAATATATTTTATAGCTACCTTTTTACGGTTGAGAAGTTTGGCTATATGGGGAATACCTGTCAGGATATATAAGCGCACATGCATGCATATGTGTGTGTGTGCATACACAATATTTGTAGTGATGAATTACTACAAGGGGCCTCTTTCTCCTCTGCAAAAAGTAAATATATAACACCAGCTGGAAAATTAAGCAGTAAATAATATGTTCAGACTCCATATTCCTTAGGGCTACAAGAGAGAAAGAAACTTAGAATTACAGAAGTTTGTTTTTTCCCTAGAGAAGGTTAATTTATGTAATTTTTCCCCTTGTTCCCATATGTTCTGAGAAATGAGACTGCAAAAAAGGGGAACCTACCTATTCCAATGTATTAGAGATTGCTTTCAATTTACCAAATAGATACGTTTGGAAGTTTGCCTTTCTTTCCCACATCTTGCTATTCAAAAGTAGTAAAAACTGAATTCCCTACTTCTACTTACTTTTCGCTTCTTGAAAAAAAAAATCTAGGCATGTGAATTTCAGTTATCCTTAAGGTAAAAGGTTTTCCTCTGACATTAAATCCAGTCCTGTCTGACTCTGGGAATTGGTGCTCATCTTCATTTCTAAGCCAAAGAGCCAATGTTGTCCGTAGACACCTCCAAGGTCATGTGGTCAGCATGACTGCATAGAGCACAGGTATCCTTACTGGAGCAATAAAAACCGGGAAGTAAAAAATGCATGTTAGGTGCACACGCATACACACATTTCTGGTTTTTTTTCTTATGCACATCCTGGTTGTGACTCATGTGTACATTGAACAGAAGTCCAATTACTCTTAAATGGCTCTAGGCATTATATTTTTATTCACTTTTTATCAGAATTTACTAAAATTCACAGGCTTTAAATGTGTGACAAAATGCTTGCTCCATCCCTAAAGTATTGTTTCTGCCACCAGATCTTTCTGATGCGATGTTCAGGAGGGCTTACTATCAGCTTCAGCTGATATGGCAGCTGCACCCCTTCCTAGGTTTAGAGGACCTAAAGTGTACTTCCTGATAACCTCAAGGTTGCTGGTAACCTCAAGGTTGGACTTCTGCAATGCACTTTACATTGGGCTACCTTTGTACTGAGTCTGGAAACCCCAGATCAAAATACAGCAGCCAGATTGGTTACAAGAACATCCAGGAGTGCGTGAATTAGTTCACACACTCTCCATCTATCTGCCACTGGCCCAGCACATGCCTGATATATATACATTATCTATAATATAATATATAATATATATTATATATATATATGGCCTTAAACATTTCTTGGGGCTTCACAAGAAACTTTCGCTTCAAAAAGTGCTCTACAGCTGAAAAACGGTGAGAACCCTTGTTCTAGGTCAAAGGTGTCAAATTCATTTTCATCAAGGGCCATATCAGCTTATGGTTGTCTTCAAAGAGTTGTTGAATATATGGACATAGAATCGGTGGATACTGAGAGCCAACTATATTGTTTTCACATAGTGGTCAATGCCCTTTAGTTTTTACCCAGTTTGAATCTTTATATTTATATATTTCTTTGTAACTTTTATAAATCAAATGCCAGAAGAAACAGAATTGTATCACCATAGCAATATGTTATTCTGCTATGAAAAAAGGTTCTGGCCTTAAAATACAATTATCAGTAATACTGGTTCTCCTAAATGTTGCTATATAGAACGTGTTCTTCACCATGCACAACACTTAGTAATGCAAAGAGCAACTTGGATTCTAATCCTTTAAATACAATCTTTCTGATTAAGTGAAGCCTGCCTTTCACTCAACAGATTTGCAAAGTGGGATCCAGTGAAAATTCAAGAGCATCCATTGTCTTGTTCTTAAAGGACAAGCAGGGATGTTTCTAATGTTTTCATTAAGTCAGCCGATTCCCTGAAAGAATGTTAACTATGTTTGTTTATGTGCAAATATACATGCTGTCACTGGTCCTTTTACTATGGGAAACAATGGTGTCAACATCACCTGATTTCTAGGTAATCTTGGATGTACTGACTATTCTTGGGTTGAGAATTCCTGCTCCAGTTTGGGTTGCACATTATGAGATGTGGCACCTAAGTGAAACACAGTGCCAGATTGGTCCCTGAGCACAAGTCCTGCATACCTGCCATGTACTAAAAGAGAACTGTAGGTTTACAGAATAAATATGACTAAATGTTTTGGAAAATATAATAAAATCAATATAATCATGATGAGAAACTAGGAACCTCCAAATGTTTTTGACTTACAATTTGCCTGAACCCTGATCATGATTATAGAGCCCAAAGAACCAAGATGGCAAACAGTTCCAGGACTACCCAGGAGTCAGTCCCCACAAGCCCAGTACCCCATTAGACCCGGGTCTTTCAGGAAGGCTTGGATCTAATGAGGTATCAAATTAATTTGAGACAAAGCAGAGTCATTTGGATGCCTCTGGTAAAAGTCCAATGGGTCACACATTTTGGAACCTGTCTGTAAAGGCCAGTACATGCAATTTTTTAAAAAAGAAAAAACTTTCATGTTTTTTCCATTAAATTTAAAAATGGATGAATTTTTAAATGTTCTTCAAATTTTATTTTTTCATTCTTATAAGGGTTCTAAATTTGATTCCTTTTTCTGACATAGATCGTTTATTGCTTGCTTGTTAGCCTGTGGTTGTTAGTCTTCATCAGAAAACATGTTTCCTACACTGCCTTTACTACTACACTTGATCTTAGCCAAAAGGCCGAGAAGCGATACTGCCTTTAAGAAATCAGTTGACCATGTGTAAGCTTTATCATGTTGTAACCCAATCCATATTAGGTCCGTCTGTATGAGTGTGTTGAAAGGGGATACTGTGTGACTTTCCTGACCAATTGATTATTGGTTCTAGACTACCCTTTCCTAATCTGCTTACTTCTAGATTTTTTAAATTCCAGCCCTTGGATGACCAAGATAGGTCCTTGTAATCCAACACAACTGGCGGACAACCCAATAATTCCCCAACCTGGCTATTGGCTGATGGCTGCTGTAATCCAGCACATTTGGAGAGCAACAGGTTTGAGAAGGCTGTCCTATCCGGTTACTTTCCTCCTCATTCCCCATTATGTAATATAAGACCATTTTTCTGAGGTTCAGCACTATTTGAACAGACTCTCTTCTTCACTATGGCCTAATCGACATAGGGCTAAAAAATGCAGATTCGTCCTGCTTCTAATCCTTGCATGGTTCATAATGTTTACTCATTCCCAGTACAACTTTAAGTATTTTCATTGTATGAGTATTATAAATTGGGATAAACCAACACAGTATCCTTTCCAACTGCCCTGATTTGGCAGAGCCAGTTCTGATTAATCTTTGTTCATTTTGCTTTTTCAGCTGCTTTTCAAATATACAGTCCTCTCCTTTCTGCCTTTGTTCTCAGTTTACTTCAATAGCTAAACATTTAGAGTACAAAAGTAGTTTTCACTCAATTAACTTAGCAAATTGGTGAGAAAAGTAATTTGCTACAACCTCTCCAAGTTTGTACATTCTTTGTTGTTGATAAATTTTGCTTCACCACACTTGTGATTTTCACTTATGAAATGATGAAGGATATGACACAGGTTTAAAAAAAAGGTATGCCAAGTTTCTCTTTACATTTTCCATGTATGCTCCCATCCCACAACTCAAAACAAGCCCAAAGTAAGTACAGCTGCCAAGGCTTCCCAAACACAGCTCTTCACACATTAAAAATGCTTCTTGATTGTACAGAGGAATGGTACATATTATACATTGGAGTATTTTATGTTTATGTGAAAACATTTCTTTAACTAGCTTGGATTAAAAGTGTGCTTGAATTGTGGCAATAGTATTCTAGTATTTGTCTTGTACATAGAAGTAGATGCCAATTGCAACAGGAGTCTGTGTGTGGATTTCAAACATTTGTATTGAAAATCCTATTTTTATGCACACAAATATCCTTGTGTGCATAAAATAAGATTTTCTACTTCCTTTGTTTTGAGGATAGCAGATTGTTTATTGCTAGACAAAACTGATAAAACCTTGAGAAAGAAGTATCTATGAAGAGAGAGTCTTGCTCCACTTTGTGAGAAGTCATTCTCATCACATGCTTCCCATTTTGTGAGAAGTCGTTCTCATCACATGCTTCCCATGTGTTTCTCAAAGCCAATTGGTTGGTTATGCTGTAGTCCATGTTATCATTTACTACAGAAAACAGGAGGCTGACCTAAATACACCTTTGCTCTGATTATGAGACATATTAGAGCTTCTCCTTTTATTTTAACAATCAAGGACCCTTCAACACAGGCCACACCATGTATGGAGATAATGCTGATGACATGTGCATCTATGCTGTAAAATGGTTACAGTTTGATACCCCTTGAACTACCATGGCTCAAAAATATGGAATGAAGAGAATTGTAGTTTGATGAGGCACTAGGACCCTTTGGCAGAAAAGGCCTTGTAAAACTATAACTCCCATGATTCCATAGCATCGAACCATGTCAGTCAAAGTGGTGCCAAACTGCATTCATTCTACAGTGTAGATTTATCTAACGATGACAACAACAAGCACCCTTTGGCAGAAAAGGCCTTGTAAAGCTATAACTCCCATGATTCCATAGCATCGAACCATGTCAGTCAAAGTGGTGCCAAACTGCATTCATTCTACAGTGTAGATTTATCTAACGATGACAACAACAAGCACCCTTTGGCAGAAAAGGCCTTGTAAAGCTATAACTCCCATGATTCCATAGCATTGAACCATAGCAGTCAAAGTGGTGCCAAACTGCATTCATTCTACAGTGTACATTCATCTAAAGACGACGACAACAACAATAATTTTAACAAAGCCACATAATTTTTACATATGCACCAGTTCTGATTCTATAAAGACTCCACATACAAATTGTATTAGATGCACCAATGACATTGCATCAGTCTCTCCATTGTTTTATATCTAGAGAACATAGTATACATCTGAGATTGTTTCCATTGTATAATCATATATTGTATTTTGTAATGGAGACTGGCTAAGTGTCACTAATATAGTCCAGAAACAGCTTTCAGTGTATTTCAGAAGTAATAATTTAAAACTATATGAACAGTTTTTTAAAACTGAGATTTATGCCACAAAGCAAATAAGTACTAGATAATCAAAGTTCCCTAGAGGCAAAACAACAACAACAACAAAAACAAAACCCAATAACGATAATTTGTAGTAGAATTTCTGTTGCCTTGGTTTATATCTAGAGAACATAGTATACATCTGAGATTGTTTCCATTGTCTAATATTTTATTTTATTTTGTAATGGAGACAGTTTCTGGACTATATTAGTGTCACTAATATAGTCCAGAAACTGTATTTCAGAAGATATAATTTAAAACTATATGAACAGTTTTTTAAAAAATTGAGATTTATGCCACAAAGCAAATAAATACTAGATAATCAAAGTTCCCGAGGCAAAAAAACCCCCAAAAAACCAATAAAGATCATTTGTAGTAAAATTTCTGTTGCCTTGGATTATTTGAAACACTTTATTATCCAAATTATTTCTTTTAATAATCCAAATTCATACGAACATCATCATAAAGCATCATAAAATAAGATAATATAAACAGCTTTATGGGTTCATTGGATATTCAAATGTGTAACTATTTCCTTCACAATAAATTGAAGACCTACCATTTAAGATGCATGCGCACACATATTCCCCAGTTTAGATCTGGAAAAATACAGATTAGCAGCAAAATTCAAGGAATATGTCCAATGGAGCTAAGGTAACTATTTATTTATTTATTTATTTATTTATTTAACATATTTGTATCCCGTCCCTCTCAATTCCATGCGGGACTCAGAATAGCTTCACATATCAGCAACAATTCAATGCCTCAAAAACATACAACTGGTTAAAACATCTACATTATGGGACTTGTGTTAACGAGGGGGAGAGCCCTCTCCGTTATGGTCTCCAGGCTTTGGAACTCGCTACCTGGAGAGATTAGGCAAGCCCCCACCCTAGCAGCCTTTAAGAAAGACGAAAAAACTTGGCTTTTCTGATGGGCCTTCAGAGTGTGACCATTTAATCCATTTTGTTTGTTTCCATCTACAGTTGTCCTCATGATGCTCTTTTCCCTGTCCTTAAAAAAGGCCAAAACCACACTGCTCCTCCTTGGGCTCCTCCCTCACAAACACACTTCTTCTATCCCTATCTCATCCAGGGTTTTAACATTTTATCTTGTGCATTTGGCCCGCCCTTTATGTTTGAATTTTACTATGTTATTTTGCACTGTTTATTTTATTTTGTTATACAACACCACCTTCTGAGACTGTCCCTCCAAGAAAGAACAGAGCCACTGAAGAACAGAAGAATCTCCAAGTCCCATCACAGAAAGACAACTCAGAAGGATGCCATGGCTGATGGTATCATAAGCTGCTGAAAATTCCAGGAGAACCAACAGGGATACTCCCCCACTTCGCATGGGTCATCCACCAAGGCAACTAAAGCTGCCTCTGTTCAATAACCAGGTCTGAAACCAGACTAAAATGGATCTAGATCACTGGTTCTCAACCTGTGGGTCCCCAGATGTTTTGGTTTACAACTCCAGGGCCCTTCCACACAGCCCTATATCCCAGAATATCAAGGCAGAAAATCCCACAATATCTGATTTGAACTGGGTTATCTGAGTCCACTGGATTGTGGAAGGTGACTGGATTGACCTTGAAGGAGCTGGGGGTGGTGATGACTGACAGGGAGCTCTGGCGTGGACTGGTCCATGAGATCATGAAGAGTCGGAAACGACTAAACGAATGAACAACAACAAATCTGAGTCCACACTCAGATAATGTGGGATTTTCTGCTTTGATATTCTGGGATATAGGGCTGTGTGGAAGGGCCCTCAGAAATCTCATCCAGTTTACCAGCTGTTAGGCCAAAACATCAGGAGACCCACAGGTTGAGTATCACTGATCTAGATAATCAACCTCATCCAGAAATGCCTGGAGTTGAGGAGTACCTTGTCTAGAAATGGAAGATTGGAAACTGGTCTATAGCTGTCAAGTAGAGAACAGCCCAAACAACCTACTAAAGAATAAGTCCAAATTGAGCTCCAGACTACATTATAAGAAAGTTTATATTTTCCTATAATTTCCATTTACAATGGGTAGAAATTAGCTCATTATTAGCTGATGTGCTTTTACAGCCAGGAGCAAGAATTGGCAAACATAGCCCCATGCTGCTCAATATTTCATTCAGGTAAGTAGGAATGTGTTTGGAGGACTAGCAATCTCTTCTCTAAATGAAAGCCTTCCTGTTTTTTATGTCCTCATAACAAAACAGTTGGTTTCAACATGAAATGCATTTATGACATTTAGGGGAAAATATTCCAGTGTATATGCTGCCGAAATGATTATAAAGCTGGTCTCCTGTGGGTGTTTGTTCTGTGTTTGCCTTTTTCTTTTGCACCTGGAAGAGAGGTCTTAAATTTTTTGACCTCTTGTTGCCAACACCACACTGCACTCCTTGGTGATTATAATGAGCAGAAGAATACCCTTCCCTTATCCTTTTACAGAGAATATACAAAGAGGCTGGCCATATTGGTTTGTTTGCATTTTCCCTGACCAGGTCAGGACTCACGGATCCAGGGAGCATGTTTGCTTTTTCCCCCTGAGCCAGGTAAGAGAAGTTCTTCTGCATGAAAAGCCATTATTTAATTGGCACACTCGTGGCTGTTGACAGTTCGTCCTGGGGGAAAGCCATTAGGCAGTAGACAAGATTCTTCCTGCTAATGGGGCTGCCTCATGTGGAGGGCAGGCCCCTACGTGGCATAATTAGCTCCCGTCAGATTCTGTGTCCCAAAGAAGCTGGGCATTGCCACCTGCAGAACAGCAAACTCCATATGGTAGGACTTTAAATAGAGGGGCAGAATTCACCTCATCTCTCTTTCTCCACTTCTATTTTTGCGTGGATTTATTTTATTCCTTCCCCCAAAGAATTAAGTCCCACAATTTACAGCATATTTACTGCAACCATTTCCCTCCCCACTCTATTCCATTTACGCTGTTCCAAGAGCAAGCAACATGCAGCAGCAAGTATGATTACATATGATTTTAGGGAGGGTAAAGCTGTGGGTGTAATGACGTTATTCAAGTACTAGTGTGTTTAAGAATTTGTTTCAAACCCAGTGAATGACTGCACAAGGAACCAGAAATTGCTTAAAAAAAAAAAAAGCATTGTTAAGGTACAAAGCAAAGATGAGGAAGAAGGAAAAGGACACCAAAAAGAAAAAAAGGAAACCATAACACGTGAACATATGCTAAACATTTATATAAACCAGCCACAATTCCCAGAATGCATTTTCTTGAGATTGACATGTAGAAAATAAACATTTATCCGTACGTGGAATTGTAAAAACATTTGGCCTTTGAGGTAGAAGTGCTGGATGTTTGTTTATGTTTCCCACCTTGGAGTATTGGTTGTTTAGCAACAGTAAAGGTATGTAGAATCCAACCATGCTGACCCACAGATTCTATATTTCAGGAAAGTACAGTTGGCCCTCCATATTCATGGATTCTGTATCTATGGGTTCAACCACCCGTTACTTGAAAATCCCCCTCTTCCGAATCTAAACAGCAAACTTTGATTTTGGGATTTTTAAAATAAGGGACACCATTTTGGTATGCCATTGTATACTGTTGGCACTCTGCATTTTTAGCTTTGAATTTTTTAGATTTGATTAATCATGAATTTGATTATAATGTTCTCTATATAAATCTATAGGTCATCTAGTGTGACTCTGTGTTAGGCTTTCAGTTGAAGTTGGTCATAGAATCATGCTGGAGAACCTAGAAATTCCAAGAAAGGTGTTCTCTTGGGTAAAAAAAAAACTTTCATGGAGATCCTATGTCCCTATCTGCAATGAAAGCAGCAGGCTAACTGAACATCTATGGATTTTGGTAACCACAGGGGGCCCTGGAACCAAATATCGGATACCAAGGACTCACTGTAATTTGAAATGTAGATACAAACTATTATGTTGCAATACAATATAACTGCCTTATTTACTAGTCATGGTTTCACTTAACAACTCTCCACCCCCCCCCAACCCCCCAGAAGTGTTTCTGGACCTCTCAAGTGTTATTTTATGGTGTGCTTCAGTCCCACATATGGTAAAAATATAGGTGTTCACCATTATCCACACTTTCAGGTATCCACACGTGTGTGTGTCTTAGAATGTATCTTTCACAGGGGCTGTACTGTACATCCAACCAAAAAGTGGTAACTGCAGAATATATTCACATCACATCCCTCAAGGAAACATTTTCTGGCCCTCTGTTCATGAGCACAACTTCAACTAACACTGTCATAGCCACACTTTGAGGTCTTTACCAATTGTCCAATGACCAAAAACTCCACAAATTCATATTTTAAGTGATGCAGCTCTCTGCCATAGCAATTTCTGTGTCATTGGAAGGAGGCAGTCAAAGGAGAGGCATCCTTCTATTTTCTGGCAAGGATGTTATGTACAGGGGCATCATAGGAACTCCCAGAGGTCCCTGCTAATGCCTGTTGCAACAAGTTAAGCTACAGGAAATAGATGAATGCATCTCCAGTCAAGCCTCTGCTTTCTGTCAATATGGAAATGTCCATGTTGGAGGTGCTTGCATCATTTAAAAAGTGAAATCAGTAGTATAGCAACAGAGCATAGCTCCAGATGTGTACTGACATGTCAAATATATATATACTCTGATGCAGGATCTCAACTGATATATGTATTTCATTATTGGCATGTAGACAAAACCAGTAGGACTCATAGAGGAGCATGGAAATCATTCATGGTGGATGGTGCTCATTAGGACTATAACAATTGTACAACCATAGTGGAATTAAATTGTCTAAAGCATCTTATCATGCTGTAAATATTACCAGCTTACATTCACATTTGGTGGAATAGTGACTTTCTCTCATCTGTCCCATGGCTCATAGAAAGTGTGTCATTTTTTCCAGCCCTTTTCTCAAGCATTGATCTCCTTTTGTTTTAATTAAGTTGGTTCCTTGGACTTAGCTATTTCTTTATTCAATTTTATCTTCAATTTATGTCAATCCCTTTGATAATACATACAATCTCTGTCATCAAGCCTCAGCCTTGGCTGGCCCCTTTGATTGTGTATCTTCTTTCCTACTCTCATGCAACTGAATATTTGAGAGGAAGGTTAGGGGATGGGCAGGCTGCATTAATTATAAATTCATTCTTTCATCTTTGTCTTGTGCCATCTCTTTGACCAAATGAAAATACTTTACTTAATTCATTCACACCAATAGACAGTACCCACAGCATCTTTTTTCTGCTTTTCATTCTCTTTTAAAGCCCTCTTTTCCACCTACCTACCTCTCTCTCTCTCATTCTCTGTTGATGATTTGGCAGATTTCTATACCATTAAAATTCTGATCTTGCTGTTCCTGGACCTTTCTCATTAATAGCATATCAAATGTCTGTTTCATTTATGTTATCTACCATCACCACTTCAATCTTATTGGCCAAATGATCCAAAATATTGAAGTCTTCAGATTCTTCTACCTGTTCTCTTGATCTTGTTTCTTCTCACCTCTCAATTTCTGTTGCTCTCAACCTTCTGCCTTCTCTTTTCCATATTATTAATCTGTCTCTTTTTACTAGTTCATTTCCTTCAGAGTTTAAACATGTTACTCTTTCTCAAATTCTTAAGAAGCCTTCAATTTATCCATCTTCTCTTTCCAATTATTACCCTGTTTCACTATTGCCTTTCCTCTCAAAAGTTTTGAAACATGTTTTTTATGTATGTATGCTTCTTCCTTACTCGTATTTTTGTAATGGATCTCCCAGATCAGTCATTTAATATGGCAGATGGAGGTCAAGTGTCCTCTTTCCTTCACTCTTAAGTTCACTCCTTAGTTATTTTGCACCTTGATTGTTATAACCTTCTTTTGACTGATCTACCATTAACACATCATTGTCCTCTGGTTTTCATTCAATATTCTACTACTAGGATTATCATTTTGGTTTATCATTTTAATCATGTTACCCCATTTCTGATGTATCTTTTTTGACTATCTCTTCCTTTTAGGATTCACTACTTGTTTTAATGTTCAAAGCCCTGCACAATTTCTTCCTTGCTCCAGCCTCATCCTTTTTCAGTCACTAATTCGTACTCTTAGAATTATCTCCCTGACCATTTAAAAACTCCTCCTTCCCTCATTATTTTTAAATCTCAATAATTTTTTCTTTTTTCCAAAGCTAATTTGTTTTGCCATTGTATTATATAGTTTTATATTGTATTATTCCTTCCTCCTCTTTGTGTATTTTAGATTATATACCTTTAGTAGCATTACTATTTTTGGTTCCATACTTGTACAACACCATATATATTGATGATGATATATAAATGAAGAATGATGATTATGATTATGATGATGATGATGATGATGATGAAGAAGAAGAAGATGAAGATGGTGATGAGTTTCCATTGTAGAAGTCAAAGGCTTGAGGCTGCCCTATCTCTTCACTTATTTCTACTTCTGACCCCGACAATCTTTGCAAAACAATTAATATCAAAGTCTACTTGATTTATTTTACTTATTGAAGTATTGATTCATTGTTTTTCTACCTACGAGGCAATATATAAAATTATAATTACTTGTATATTTCAGCCACAAAAGCAATGTAAGTTTGTCTCTCCACATTTTTGTTTGCAAAGTTGATTATTCATGGATTTGATTACAGTGTTCTTCTCTAGATCCTCCAGTCAGCTTCTAGTGGAAGTCAACCATACTGTCATATGATGAAAAAATAGTTATTTCTTTATTCACAGTTCATAGAATCATAGAATCAAAGAGTTGGAAGAGACCTCATGGGCCATCCAGTCCAACCCCCTGCCAAGAAGCAGGAATATTGCATTCAAATCACCCCTGACAAATGGCCATCCAGCCTCTGCTTAAAAGCTTCCAAAGAAGGAGCCTCCACCACACTCCGGGGCAGAGAGTTCCACTGCTGAACGGCTTTCACAGTCAGGAAGTTCTTCCTCATGTTCAGATGGAATCTCCTTCCTCCTCCTCCTCCTCCTCTTCTTCTTCTTCAATTTAACCCCAGTGAGAGCAGAGGGCTTAATGAATAATAATAATAATAATAATAATAATAATAACAACAACAACAACAACAACAACAACAACAGGCATACATTCCTAAAAACAGGATAGAAAATACTTTAAAAGTCAGATTTTTTTTTTTAAAAAAAACCAAAAGCCATACAGAATTGTGCATTTTGGTAACTTGCCGAAGCTCAAAAGAGATGGAGGTAGCATTAGGTTCCAGAGCTGAATAACCAATTGATCCTCAACGGAAGGTCTCAAATTCCTCATATGGGAGGAGGGAGCCTTTTATATTATGTCTCTTCACCCACAGGGAACTCTGGAGGTGGTAATAAAAAAGGCAGAACAATAGGTGCAAGGTGGATTTTTTTTTTTTTTTTTGTAATGCTATAGAAACCACACATCGGTATTAAGATCAGAGTGTTAGCATCTTGCCAGACTAGATCACCTAAAGCAATGTTCTGCATAGTATAACCTCAGTGTGACTTTTTTTTTTACTTTCCTTTTAAACACACACACATCTCTACCCTGTCTGGGAACAAGCTATATCAGGTTTTCCCACAGGTAAGCATAACTCATCCTCAGTGCCACCCTGCCAACAGGATAGTTAAATCTAGATTGGGTAGAAAAAGCCACACTTTACCTGTATAACATCCTATGGGGGGCATAGCTGTGTGTATAATGCCTAGAATATATCTGAGTGCATGTTCATATTCCTTTATGTGATACCACCTGTTTGAGATAAAGGTAATTTGATTTCCTTTTTTAAAGGAAGGAGGGGATTGACAGGATGAGAAAAGTGAACACTTTTGAAAATATAAAGCACATGTCTACTCAGAAGAAAGTCAAACTGAGTTCAAAAGAATTTATTCTTAGATAAATGAAGATCATATCCTTCTCTAAACTGCAACATTTTAGATGTTTATTCATTGCAATTCCGACCATCCCCAAGCAATTGTAATCCAGTTCATTTGGAGGGCGCCAGCATTGGATCGCTGGAAATAAGGGCCTCATCATAAAGCTGAGGTGTAGTGTTCCGCTTTGCCTAGCATCTGGGAGAAAAGAGAGGGACAGTGGGACGAATCTGCTGTCCTATGGACAGCAGCCTTTCGGTGACACTTTCCCCATCACATAGGGAAAGTGTTGCCTTCCTGGCGAGGCCCCGTCCTGACTCCACTAGAGCCAGCACAACACAGGATGCCTCCTGTGTTGGGGGGGGGGGGGGAGCAACCAGCAACACTTTCACCCCAGTTGGGGGCAGGGCCTCTGCCTGAAGTCACACAACGTCATGTGATGTCCAGTGTGGGGCTCTGTCCATTAAATGGGGTGAAAGCATCCTAGGATGCTAAATTCACCCTGTCTGATTAGATCATTAGTTTGTGGAGTGCATTATTTTATGGTTTTAAATATTTTAAAATAGTTTCTGATTATCTTTCATTGGTGGCACTGGCAAAAAATGCCAATAATTATTATATTGTTTTAGGCTTTATGGCCTTGAAAGGATATTTTATGTGGTCTTGAAAGGAATTTGTCCAGAAAGGAGGTCTAAAATTATTAAAATAAACAAGTTAGATATAGCTTATTTTAAAATTTTGGTGATAACTAATAGTGAGATTTTTTTAAAAACAAACAAACAAACAAACAATAAAAATAGGCAATCTGAGGACTTCATCATGGGGTCTTGGCCACTGGTCTGGAGGCCTTGCAAGTGCTCGATCTTGCCCTATTATGAAGGCCACCGTACAAAAGGTGATCCGTTGAAATTTTAGGGTGTGTCTATGCTGTAGAATTAATGCATTTCAACACCACTTTAGCAGCCATGACTCAATGCTATGGAATTATGGGACCTGTAATTTTACAAGGTCTTTTGCCTTCTCTGCCGAAGAGGACTGGTGCCTCCCTAAACTGAAAATCTCATGATTTCATGACACTGAACCATGACAGTGTATGACAAGCTTCATTAATTCTACGGTGTAAGTGTACACTCAATAAGGCAACTGAGATGAGAGACCAGCTCAGCAGAGCAAATGATTTCCCATTTCTGTGGTAACAGAATAAGGTAAGAAGGGCAGTGCCATCCATGAAAAGGACAGAGGATGTCAAAGATCCACCATAGAATTGCCTAAGTTCTCTTACTTAACCCTGGTTAGAGTATACTCATTGACTCAGCTGTTAAATGATGAGTCAACAGGTGAGTAAAACTCATTGATTTAATGAGTTCCCTCTGTATACACAATAGTGGTCACATTAGTAGGTCCAGCACTAGCAATTGCTGCTGACATACATCTAAAGACAGTCTGACTATGTCCTGGTCAGAATAACTTGCCATATTAACTTTCTGTTAAAGTGACTCCAGTCCTTCCAGAACAGCCAGACTTTTCTCCCTACTGTGTCCAATAGGTGAAGCCTCCTGCTCCCTGCATACCTCTTCTGTAGAAAGTCATCTCCCATCAGGGTTCACTATCATCATTGCTTTCGTGGCTCAGATGGCCTTCAAGTTGAGGTGCCTCCAACCATGATTGTCATTGGGTGATTCTGGGTCACTCTGTAGTTCTCAGACTATCTTAATTACAGTAATAACATTGTGATGGGAAAGGGAACGGAGAAAATCAGATATATCACCCAGGGCCTGTCCTACCATTACACAGAAGGAAGCAACCATGCCCAACAGAGGAAGCTAAGAAGTAGCAGCAACAGTTGTTTGGTGTCCCTTGGCCATTTTCCTCTGTTGGAGTAAATAATTGCATGTACTCCATAGATTGGCTTATTCCCTGAAATGTAAAAAATGTAGAAAAGGACAGTTTTTCTACTCTACAGATTCCTTGAGTTTTTTGTGAAGACTACAATTCTTGCTCAGATCAGGGAAGGGACATTTTAGTCATAAGTATGCAAGTGGAGGAACACATCTTCCTGCTTTTACCTTTTATATTTGTAGTTTTATAGCTGTAAAAACTCCTTTTCACATGAGTTTTAATTTTGGCCACTGTTCAACAGAACAAGGGTTGGCAGTGGAGGCCATGTCCCATGGCAGAAGTGTCAGAGCAACCCTACAAGCTGCCCAGACACGACTGGAGGAGAGGAGCATGCTTCCAAAGTCAGATAAGTAGTCAGCCTTAGCTGGGAAGAGAGTAATTCACCCATTTGTGAGTAACTGACTAGAACTGGCACTGGTTTGCATTTGGGTTGTGTATAGGAATACAATTTCATTGAGGTATATCACAGGCAAGTGTGGTGCTAATGAACAAATTCAGGACAGTTCTGGGGTTTAATAATCTGAATTACAACTGGATTATTTTCATGGTGTAGACACGACTGAATAAGTAGTGGGGAAGAGTTTACCCGTTGTTAGTTGTTAGTTCACCCTTTGTCTCAGACAGCAAATTGCCTTTGCTCAGCCCTGACGTCTCTTCCAAGGCCTTTGAAGAAAGATGGAATGTTAAATGTATGAAAGAAAGAAAGAAAGAAAGAAAGAAAGAAAGAAAGAAAGAAAAGGGAAAAAAGAGGGAAAGATTTGCTGGTTGTCATCAACAAGAGGAAGAGGCTGCTCCCAGAACCTATTTCTGTCCAGGCCCAACACGCCCCAGGGGTTAATTTTAGCACATTGCTGAATATGCTGAGTGACTCAATTGGGTCACTTGGTTTAATGAATCATAGAGACATAGTAATGGGAGCAGAATGAAAGTATGCATGACATTACTCAAGTAAGCTAAAGGAAAATGAAAATCAAAATCCTCAGAAGACCATATGGGAATATTTGAGACGGAATACGATGGGCAGACAGATGATTGGATGACTATCAACAAGTGTCTGTACCCTTCACCATTTCCCACAAGGATGGTAAAACATCAAAACATACGGGCATCCCCATGGCAATATTCTTGCAGACGGCCAATTCTCTCACACCAGAAGCGACTTGCAGTTTCTCAAGTTGCTCCTGACATGGAAAAAAAGAAAAACAAAACAAAACAAAAAACAATTTCACAGATGAAAACCAGGGCATGTGTGGTCAAATATTGCAACAGAGTTTGGTCAAGATAGAAAAAGTTATCAATGAGGAAAAATAGACAAACTAGGAGAGGTTACAACAATCCCTTACGCAAGCTACTGGCCATAGCTTCTACATCTGAACGGACCTTTATGTTTCTCATCCTAAAGCCCACAACATCCTTGTCCCTTTATTTTATTTGTACTGGCTGAGCTTGCCAGTCATGAGATCAGACTCACTGTGATGAAATCCAAAATTGTCTTTCATTGCTAGATTTAAATCATTGGATTTGATGTGGGTGGATGTGAAGTCAGATTAAGATTACTGATGGGAAATACTTCCCCTAAAGATGTTTATGTGATTGCCACATGTTATTTAAAGTCACACCTCTTAAAACAACAACAGCAGCAGCAGCAAAAGAAGTTGTGTCTCTGAAATGCAGACAGAAAAAAGGCCAGGAAAGATATCTTATGTCCTATTGTGTTCACTCCATGACTCTGAAAGCTCCATTATTGAATTTATCCCTACCAGGCAACTATCAAAGGTACAGAGCTATTGCCAGCAACAAGTAGCAAATAAATGTATGTTTCTTCCTTTTGGGAATATAACCAAGAAGGCTCTCACATAAGTTCTCTAACAACAAAATGTCCATTCCTGTCCATATTTTAACTGGATATAAACCTAATGTGTTCAATGTGATAACTTCCAAGCAAATAATGAATCACACCCAGTATTGTAGAATGCTAGCTTCCAGAGGTTTTGGAATGTAGTTCCCATACCACTAGACTTTCCGTGTGGAGATCTGTAGTAAAAACATCAGAAAAATTCCCAGCTCCCAGCTCCAGGTCATCCCAGATTTGTCTAGAACCAATGTTCCACTCTCATAAATGGAGTGCCCTTGGCTTTATCAGTCATAATCTCATCCTGGCCTTCCTCAAAGGACTGTTGAGATAATATAATCATGATCAGAGCTATCACGTATGCTACCTTTAGTATTTCAGAGAAAAATGGGATAGGATTGTAATAACCATTTTTTAAACTAAAACTACTGGAATCATTGGTCAGCATGACCATGGTCATATTGAATGAAGGATTCTGAAAATTCTATTCCAAAAAGTAACTTTTTCAAGTTTTTTTCTTCCTGACCATTTGCAATGTCCAAGTTCCTATCACCAAAACCCCAGGAATTTTGCTGAGAAAGATTATACCTGGAGACTGCATACCTTGTTTCACAGCAGAATCAAGCTGGGTTTCTACTAGAAGACAAGGAACATTACCACGTAAGGTCTTAAAAATAAGTTCTGGCATTGCAAATCCATTTTAGTGACAACTGGAGCACACTATGAAAGGCACTGTTCTTATCACACTGTTTGCTATAAGTGATTTCAGTAAGCTAAAAGTGTTTTAAGCTTACTGCAGCAGTTTGGAAGTACATTTTCACAACCCAGCATTGTCGTCTTCATCTATGCTCCCCTTTTTTTCTGGCAGAATCACGCAACTCTAAAACTTTACAATCTCGTGAGTTTGTGGCTTCATCTCAGTGTAAGTTCACAGTTGCTCAGTTAATTGTACAGTATGGTTTTAAATTTTATAATTTATTGTCTATATTTATTGTTTATTTTATTTTGATTTGATGTGTTTTATGTTAAATTTTATATATTTGTTTTATCTTTATTTTTATTTTGTGTTTACTTTTATTGATTTACGTTATTTGCTGTATATTTTAGATTGTTTTTGTTTGCATTGTTGCTGCCTTGTAAGTGACCCCAAGTCCTTCTAGGGAGATGAGGTGGGATACAAATAAAGTTTATTATTATTATTATTATTAATTATTATTTCTACATTTTCACAGTACAAAAGCACTCTTCCTACTAATACTGAAAATATTAATAAAAATTAAGATGTATTTTGCCATTCCCATTCTGCATGCGTCTTCTGCAAGGAGGAGTTGCATTTATGATTGCCGACCCATGTTTTGGGCTGCTGGGGCATGCCTGAGCTGGAAATTTTGCAAAACAGATATAAGAAGGCTTGCAAAGAATAAGGAAATACTTAATCTAGAAGGGAAATCAGTGCCTGGAATTGACTGCAAAACTGTGTTATTACTTGAATTAATTTTTTTAAGGAAGGGAAAAGGGAAAAAGTGAGATGTTATGTCTTCGTAGCAGAGGTCCTCTCCAGCAGCTTATCAGAAAGAGAATGGCCAGCAGTTTGGGCAGCAGGATATGAAGCATGGGTAAGTAATGCCCACAGTAGTACGGATGTGTCCTAAACTCACTGCAGCAGCAATTTTGACTTATTGCACCACCTCAACACACTTTAGAAGCACTTTCTGTTGTCTAAAATGGGAACTCCCCATTTATTGAAAAGGACAGACTATGAACTGAACATTAAAATGAAGTGGGTGTAGAATGACATTGTGTGATCGCGAATCTTTCCATTCATGTCTAAGGAGCTTCTAATATATGCTACAAGGTTTATGCAATAATCGTCACAATCCATCCCACATGTCATGCATCCTCAAAAAATCACTTGAATTCTGGTAGTGGGAGAAAAGGGCATTGGGATGGTTCTAGCTTCAGTATGACTTGGTGCCCCTTGGTGGCTTCTATGGAAGGCATGATAAACTACACGCACACACACTTAATGACCTGGGTAAGTTGTCCAAATTTGGTTGGATGACTTATGTGTATGAGTCAAAGTTGGATTGAAATCATATTTGGAAATTTAATGGGAGATGTCATGCCTCAAGCATCAGGAGGCATTCGTGCAAAACATCAATTCTGTGTATTGGGTGTGACTTTGGGAATAAGCTTCAATATGATATGTCAAAATGAGAGTAGACAGTGCAGAGGGATGTGTCTGAGAGAGAGATGTCTCTAGGCTATTGGTTGGGTCATCCCCTCTCATGTCTCACTTTTCATAAGGGAAGGACATATAACATTGTAACTGCAAAAGCCTTCTGAAACTCATGGTTAGTGGAGGTTATAACTCTTCATGCACAGTTACACACATTGATACACTACTTCATTATCAAGTCTAAGGGTATTCTATCTTCACAGAAAACTTTCAATCCAACAGATACATGGAAGGCATTGGTGGGTGAGGAAAAAGGACAGTGATGGTAAAAATTGTGTTCTTGATTTGTTCTCAGTGGCAGGAACATGTGGGGGTGAGGGCTGTAATGTATTTGGTTGTGCAGAGCACATGATAATCTATGCTACTTGTTGATCTCTGGGAAATCTATCATCCTGCACTTGATCTCTCTTTTATCATCCTGAGAAATAGCCTTAACATAGGGAAAGGGGAAAGTAGAACACAATGAGGTGTTTCCAAAGTCACACAATTCTCATGCTGAGTCCTTAAGAAAAAAAATCACAATGAAAGCACAGCAACCTTGCCAATTCTGGCCTTGTAGGCCACATGGTGGAATTGAACAGAACAAATCTGAAATTATTTTCCTTCTGGCTGTTTTCAGTATTGTTTTGGCAGCAGGGGGTGGAACTTTTAAAATGTCCCTTTCTATTTGGAGGGGATGGCAAGCATGGCATTGGCATGCACATAAAACATTAATGTTGGAGGCCCTTTCCCGATGGCAACTCTTAATAACTACTTAAAATAAGGAAAGCTATAAGTTGTTGTGTAGGTTCTTCCAATTGCTTGGCAAATTCACAAACCTCATTATCATAGAATAATACAGTTGGAAGAGACCACATGGGCCATCTAGTCCAACCCTGTTATGCAGGAAAAGCACAAAGTACCCCTGACAGATGGTCATCTAGCCTCTGTTTAAAAGCCTCCAAGGAAAGAGCTTCCATCACACTTCGAAGTAGTGATTTCCACGGTTGAACAGCTCTTACAGTCAGGAAGTTCTTCCTAACGTTCAAGTAGAATCTCATTTCCTGTAATTTGAACCCATTGCTCCGAGTCCTAGTTTCAAGGCAGGAGAAAACAAACCTTCTCCCTCTTCCTTATGACACCTTTTCACATATTTATACATGGCTGTCATGTCTCCTCTCAACCTTCTCTTCTGCAGGCTAAACATACCCAGTTCTTTAAGCTGCTCTTCATAGGGATTCATGTTCTCCAGACCTTTGATCATTTTAGTAGCCCTCCTCTGGACACCTTCCAGCTTGTTAATATCTCTTTTAAATTCAAATAAAAATTTAAAAAATCTATATTATAGTCATAGACCAGCATAAGCAGAGTGAGGTACAGTCTCATAAAATCATTGTACATTAAAATCTAAAAGGCAAGAAAGCAGAGGTATGTTGAAGGCTAAAGCACAAAACTATTTAGAGAAGGGACTAGAAGGGGATTGAGAGGGAGGGAGATTGTGGTGTCCAGAACTGGACAAAGTATTCCAGATGAGGTCTAACCAAAGTAGAATAGATAGACATCATGACTTACAGTATCTTGATCTAGAGCAGGGGTCCTCAAACTAAGGCCTGGGGGCCGGATGCAGCCCTCCAAGGTCATTTACCCGGCCCTCGCTCAGGGTCAACCTAAGTCTGAAACAACTTGAAAGCACACAACAATAACAACAATCCTATCTCATCAGCCAAAAGTAGGCCCACACTTCTCATTGAAATACTAATAATTTTATATTTGTTAAAATTGTTCTTCATTTTAATTATTGTATTGTTTTTAAGAGGGGTTTTTTTGCACTACAAATAAGAGATGTGCAGTGTGCATAGGAATTCATTCATATTTTTTTCCAAAATTATAATCCGGCCCTCCAACAGTTTGAGGGACTGTGACCTGGCCCTCTGTTTAAAAAGTTTGAGGACCCCTGATCTAGAGACTCTATCCTCCTTTTGATGCAGCCCAAAATCCCATTGGCTTTTTAAGTTGCTTCATCTCATTGTTGGCTCATGTTCAACTCCAAGATCTTTTTCACATGTACTATTATTGAGCCAGGTGTCACCCATTCTGTATCTTTGCATTTATTTTTTTTCTGCCTACGTGTAGCAGCTTACATTTGTCCTTGCTGAAGTTCATTTTGTTAGTTTTGCCCCAGCTCTCTAATTTGTTACGGTCTCTTTGAATTTTGATAATGTCCTCTAGACATTAGCTATAATCTGACATATTCAACTGATTGACCCATTTCTGGATTAGTAATTGGATTTAGCCCAATATGTTAAATTCTGAGTTTTACAAATTCATCTCAAGTTGGACATTATTTAATTCACCGTTCTTATCCAGATGGTGAGTAGCTGCAAATCTGCTCATCCATCTGTTGACTGATATCTGATTCAAAAAAACAGTCTAGGCCCACTACCACATTGTGGATTTTACCTTTGTCTTTGCAATGAATAAAGTGTTTTATTTCTATCAGGCTTAAAATATTCATTAGCACTGAGACTAGAGTGAAACAAAAGGCTTTTGTAGGAAGGACAGGTTAGACTTGTCATTCCCTCCCCTCCACCTCCTGTTGGAAAGAGACCTGCCTGGTACCTAGGAAAGATACGTCAACATGTGATCACTTGTTTCAACAGGTTTTTCCGTTCGTTGAGCTATTATTCATGAAGACTGAATTTTAGGCTCCGTATAGCTGAAAAACGAATCCCCAGAATAATTCCAAACAACAAAAATAGAGGTGCTGTGTGGTTTCTGGGCTGGTGGAACCTCTCATGCCATCCCCTTGCACCTGGCATCAGACTAGAGGTTGGGGCTAATTGATGAACAGGAGGATTGGTTGATGCCTTGATTTGGATCCATGTGTGTGCCCACCCCATCTACAACTGTAACCAAACAAGGCTGTGGCCTTTTCTACTCAACCAATTTTGTCTGAGTGGTATATGGTTTGATATGTGGGATGTTATTTTCCCCTCAAAATGTAAAGGGTATTCTGATCCTGTATATGAACAATTGGAAATACTCACTACAGAGTTTACTATACTGTAGATTGCTGCCAAGTATATGGGGCACGAAGCTGTGAATATAAAAGGCCTCCCCCCCCCCTCCAAGGTAGCACCTCTATAGCAGCCTCTTGGCTCCAATAGCATTTCATTTAATTACTTGAACAATGTGAGGCTTTTACTTTAATAAATGCCAGCATTTCATGGGTAAGTTGGTTTATTTGCCTTGCAATGTAATAACTCTGCTGAACACTGACAGTTATTTGTTACATGTTATTTATTCCATTCTTATCCTACCTTTGCATTGAGAAATGTTCAAGGAAACTAACAATTTTTTAAAATAAAAACAAACTAACCAATTAAACCATTAAAATCATTACCATTAATCAGAGTGGTTAAACAGGCCAATTTGAAGGAGGAAATGATATACACCTACTAAGTACCATTTGTTTTAAATTGGTGAGGAATATGCAAAAAAAAAAAAACCTTTAAAGAAATGCACTGCTTCCTTTGAAATCTGAGGGCACGCATATAAGAGAGATTCCACACTATGTGCATATTTCAGGTTAATACCAGATTAGCTGTATTTGGGTTTTGTAGTCTGGTGAAGTATTTTAATCTTCTTTTTGTAGGGAATTCCTCAAAATGGTCTTATTTTTATCTGCATCATGCCGGCCACATGACCTTGGAGGTGTCTACGGACAATGCTGGCTCTTCGGCTTAGAAATGGAGATCAGCACCACACCCCAG
Organism: Anolis sagrei; assembly: GCF_037176765.1. Lineage (NCBI taxonomy): Eukaryota > Metazoa > Chordata > Lepidosauria > Squamata > Anolidae > Anolis > Anolis sagrei. The sequence goes on along the minus strand of NC_090021.1, from coordinate 135,950,731 downwards.
AGTCAGACATGACTGGACTTAATGTCAGGTGACTACCTTTACCTTTACTATTTTAACTATGAAGAGTGGATTGGAGAGTGTGTCACACAGGTCCTTGGTGTTGCTTAGGAATGGAAAGAATATTCAAAAATATTTTAAAGTGGTCAAAAACATGGTTTTCAAATGTCGAGAAATCCCAATTAGAAGAATCTTGAATTGTTTAGACTTTTTGCAGTCTGGGGGCTCTTCCGGACAGGCCCAAAATGTGGGACCTATCTCAGTTTTACCTGAGGCATCCAAATGATGCCTCAGGTAAAGCTGAATTAATCCAGAGAAAACTGGGATTTCCCAGTTTACTCCAGAGTAGTAAAACACCAGAAAAAATCCAGACCTTAAGCTAAGGTCTAGATCTTTCCAGGTGAGGGCCCTGTGGGGATTGAGTCCCAGGATTGCTTTTGCAGTCCCAGGAGTTAATACCCACAGCAATCCCAGTTCTTTGGGCTCCTGGTGCCTAAAGCTGAAAGATGGCACCCAACCCCCTACCCCCAGCTCCCCATAAAAACTTACTCAAGAAGCCTTACAGCAGCACAGGGCCCTACAGAGAATTCTCCTGATGCGGAAAAATGACATGTACGTAGGTGGGGTGAGAGGAGGCAGGTCCCTCAGGTAAGTGTTTGAGGGGGAAATGAGGGGCTGGAAAATGGCCAGATGCCCTCCCGTGTCAACCTTTGGTTAACCCAGAAAGGCATCTAGCCTCTCCACAAAAGGAAAGCCTGGGGTTGTGAGACAGTTTGGGGACAAAATCTCGGGAAGAACCCAGTTCCTCCTGATATTTCTGCCAGTGTAGAAGGGTCCTGGGATTTCTTCCGCCCCACATTTGCATCTGGTTATCTTGCACAAAAAACCATTTTTCAATGTAAAAATATTTTCTGCACAGAAATTCTGTGATTGAGAATTTTCTTTCTGCATAAAATGTGCACATAGTTGTTCAGGAATGAAAACAGTTGTGTCATTGTACAGAAAATGAGAAAAATCCCATTTGAGCAAGGTGCAGGCAGCTGCTTCAACACTAAGTTTTATGTGTAACATAATATATCAGTGAAGAGATATTAACTGCTGTGCAGAAAATTGTGCTTCCTAAACAGACACTGCTCTTTTATGTGCAAAATAACCATTTGTGGATTTGGCATAGAATAAGGCCCAAATTATGAATAGACTTCCAAAATTTAGTGGCTTTCACAGACTTTCTTACAATGGGAAGAAAATTGCTGGAAATACTAATACCTACCTCAAAGGAGAAACTTGGTAAGGAATTGCATCCCTAGGGCTGCTCAAAACCTCAAAGCAGAGAAAAATCAGTTTAAACCTAAAACCCCTGTTATATTTACTGGATGTTGTCAAACTGTGGGTACAGCTAGCAGTAGATTTTGGGTGAATTCAGGCTTTCTTGGCCACACAGACTTGCACTTAGACAAAAAAAAGAGAATGTTTTCCATTTTTATTTGTAGTATTTCCATTTCGTAGGGACACTGCAACCTTAACCTCAGCAAATGTCAAAGGGCTGCAGCATAATGTTTGTTTCCCTTATTATCCAAGCATTAGCTTGACATTATGCATAGTTCTGCAGTTCACAAATGGGAATAATTATGGGGCTAATCTGCTGGATATCTCTTCAGTGGGAGGAATTATAATGAAGGACATTTTGAATTTCTCTTTGTGAAATGTACAGACATTTTCTTTCTTTTGACCTTGAGAATGTGGTCACCTTTGGATGGGAAAGATCAGCAAGTCTTCTCTGCATTAGGTATCTCACAGCAGCTCAGAGTTTAAATGGCTCCAGGCTGTTATATATTCAGTGTCCTCCACTGAAATACCGAGCAACTCGTATTGTTCAGTAGGCTTAGCTCCCTGCGTTGTTGCCTTTATAAATATTACAAAAAGCATGTCATCTTCCACAGTTAGGGAATGGGGAAAGGGAATAAGACATTTCTTTCATTTGGAAATATAAAGTAGCTGTTGGTAAGTAGAAATGCTAGTAGTTAAAAACATTGGTGTGACTGCCTCTGAAAAAGAAGGCTTGAGCTCTACCAGGTTAAGATGGTTTGCTACTTTTGCATTTGGCTACAACAGGACACCCACTACAACATTGGGCAATGGTTAATTTTTGAGCAGCTCTGCTTGAAGGTTCCTTTGAAATCTGTCAAAATTGGACACAGATGCCTAGGCATTGCTTTTTTGCTAAGTGGCTCATCTGAAGGTACTTATTTAAATTCAAGGGATAATCTTTGCTTTTGCCTACTGAAGTGGCAAATAATATTCTTTACAACTCTGTCAACTGAAGCTGTCCAGATGTCATTTTTAGGTAATATTTTATGTGGTCTGTTCCCAATCTTTCTTTCTATCTGACAGCATAATCGGATTCTAGTTTTCCCATGCATGGTATGAGGATGTTCATTTATTGTCTTCTGATAGGAAAGAAGACAAAAAATGTATTTACAGAAAATGTAAATGTTACTTTCCAATTTCTTTTCTGCCCACCACACACAATTCTAATATGATCCAGCCACAGTTCAGCAATACCGAGAATAACGAAATATATTTAAATGTTCAAAATAATGGTTCTTTGACCATGAAACATTCCATCCTCTCAAACCAATGTTTATGCTTAATCTTTTCTTTTCCTTTGTTGATTGTTGTTTGTTCCCTTTCCTTGTTATTTCCTGCACTGCTTGTGTTAATCCCATAAATGCTGTAAACATCCAATGTACTATTACCACCTATATGCAAGCTAACAAAATGTTCAACATATATATATATATATATATATATATATATATATATATATAGAGAGAGAGAGAGAGAGAGAGAGAGAGAGAGAGAGAGCTTTCTTTCATACTATTTGACATGAATTTGTTCCTATTTAGATGGTGGCTTCACTGCACACTCGTACAGGTTGAGTAATTTCTCCCAAATGCTTGAGGCCAAGGGTGTTTTGCATTTTTCTACACCTGTATTTATTTACATATGTATGCTTAGTGAGATGTCTTGGAGACAGGACCCATGTTTAATTACAAAATTCATTTATGTTTCATATACATCTTATAGCATAAATGTAAATTTGTGCACAATCTTTCAAATAATATTCATGAAACAAGGTTTCTATACATTGGACCATCATAGAGCAAAGGTATGATGATCTCAACCACTTATGTGGCCAGTTTTGGATTTTGGACTATTTCAGATTTTGGAATTTCAGGTGGAGGGGTGGTTAACTTGTTCTCTAGAAAGAATACACCTGGAGCCTCCACATTTGCTCTCTCAGAAGACATTTGTTCAATGACTTCTCAGTTTGTGAGAATGTATAATTCCTAAGATTGACACCTTTTTTTTTGTCTTGAAGATGGGATTTCTCTCATGAAACAAAGTGTACTAAAGGGAAGATATAGGTGAAGGAAAGCAAGTGTAGTGACACCCAAACAGATTTCATCATTTGAGCGAGTGTCTCTTTAGAGTGAAGTCATAATAAATATATTCTTTAATTTGGCCCTGAGCAACATTTCATAATTCAGTTAATCAATCATTCTTTTTCCACGTCTGTTTAACTCTTGTCCTGTGCTGTTTGATTTTCCATTCTCAGTACACTATGTGTAAAATTGTATTAGAGATAACACATAGAGGAATTTGGTCTTTCCCTCAGCAGTAGCCATATCAAGTTAGCTGGCTTCATAGCTGAGATTGTCTGCTCTTATTTAAACAGGGAGGAAATACATTCTAACACCAATTCCCACTCCTCTCCTAGTTACAAATTAAAACAGAATGAGTCTGACATTCAGGTGAGCTCTCAGACAGAAACAGAGAAGGTCTGTGAAGGCAGAGATTGCACTCTTCGGTGGTAGGAAATGGTGCAGCTTGGAAAAGTACTAATTAGCACAGCATCTCCCAGAAGTTCCCTGTCAGCATGTCCAATTATAGTTGATAAAGATTATTTCCCTAAATTTCAAGAAAACTGTTAGGGATGGAAAGGATATTCAAACAAAAGGAGAATCCAGGAAAAGGTGAGAGTTTTCAAGTTCTGAACATAGCACATTACCACATGTGAGAGGAGCCCCCGGTGGTGCAGTGGGTTAAACCCCTGTGCTGGCAGGACTGAAGAAGGTTCGAATCCGGGGAGAGGTGGATGAGCTTCCTCTATCAGCTCCAGCTCCTCATACGGGGACATGAGAGAAGCCTCCCACAAGGATGATAAAAACATCAAATCATCTAGGCGTCCCCTGGGCAATGTTCTTGCAGACAGCCAATTCTCTCACACCAGAAGCGACTTGCAGTTTCTCAAGTCGCTCCTGACACGACAAAAAAAACACACCCACACATGTGAGCCACTATCCCCCAATGTTATTGTAATGTAGGATAGCGGGTATTTACCATCATAATGACAAAGAGGCTGTTGATAGGGTTCCTGATGGCTTTATTATGAGAAGGTAGAAGATCAACAATGGGTATTACCCAACTTCATATGGTTGGGATCATTTTACCTTCATGTGATTAATTTCATAGTCTGTGTGAAAAATGCAGCTGAGTAATATGGTCAGAATTCCCCATGCAACCCCCCCCCCCCCCTCATGCTTTCCACACAAAAATGTATGTTGTTTTTCACAAATATCAAACTGCACATATTCCTTGAAAATTTGGGGGTCTTTGTCACTTCAAAATAATAAAATCATTCATTATTCCCTATGAAAATAAAAGTTATGGGGTTATAGTTTTCATTATACCCATGAGAGTGTTTGTGCTTTGTTTTTAATAAGCACCTATTTGGCTGTTGACCCACTTCAAGCCAAATCTAACTCAATCCCCAAATGCCATCTCTGCTATGGTTTCAAGCCTGTCATATCTATAGCTGATCTTCACACTTGCTATCTCCAGCTATTACTGCCCACAATGTAATCTAATTTCATTGAAGAAGGGAAAAACATGAGCTAAACTGTGAAGGACTCAGGCCCATGATTCTTTGTTCCATGCTCTGAGATACAAACAAATGCCATCATTAACCTCTTGTAGGCTCCTGTGGATCTGAAGAAGGTGGAATAACCACTGTACATGTAAAATGTTATCAGTGTTTCTGGCCTTTATGTATAAAGCTTATGCTGCTTTGTTTGTGAACCAGTGATCTTATGGTGCGTGGCAAACAGGAGAAGAGCCACAGAGTTTTCTATGACATATCTAAGTGTGAAAGTCTTGAGGAAATTGTGTAGATTTGGAGCCATTATTTGGCAAATTTCTGCTAGATTTTTATACAAAGGACAAGTTCTTGTCTTGATTTCAATAGGGCTTGTGTTATGCACATAAGGATATTTAGGGACTCTAGGATCCTTGTATGCTAGTGGGAACAAATAAGCCCATATATCTATTGGTTACACCAAGTATTGGATGCATTTTCTTCCTCACCTTAAAAGTTTTTGTGGGTATGACAGCTAAAGACATGAAAGAAAATTGTCTATTCCAACATTTCCCAACAAGGAGAACATTGGGCTTTGCAAGTATTTGTGATTGTTTGAGTACCTATAATGAATTGATTATCATAGCTTTGCATTGCCATATTTGTGCCATGTTCTATGGTTTTACCTTCCCTTTATGTTTACTTGGCTACTGCCTCGCACATTGTGCAATGTATGGAGTCAAAGAATCGTTTTTAAGAATAAGTACATGGAAGAGAGGTCTAAGAGCAACAAACATTAAGAGCCACACAAACTGTGACAGAGGCTGGCTCTAGACTTCCCTATATTCCAGGATCTGATCCCAGATTATTTTCTTATCCCAGATTATCTGGCAGTGTAGACTTTAATAATCCAATTCAAAGCAGATAATCTGGGATCAGATCCTGGTATATAGAGCAGTGTAGATCCAAGATTTACTTACTAGAAGTATCCATCAATCCTCCTCTTTGCAGATTCAACCATTCATTGGACCTCTCACTGGCTGCTGTTAGGGAGGGATAAATCTCTCTCTCTGCTACACTGATTGGTGCTTTCTGATGCAGATGCATTCTGGGAGTGCATCAGGGCTTTTTGAATTCTCTGGCATAGAATTCCTCCCTTCCCAAACTACATTTGTCAGAGTGCTGTGCTGTTCCCAGCAAACACTGCTCCCTCTTTTTCCCACTACTAATGTTGAGACTCCATTATTTAGAGAAAAAGCAAGGCAAGGAACTAAGGCAGCCTTTTTGGCTTTTCTTTGCTTCTTTGAACTGAAAAGGAAACTGGCTGAGTTTTCCAAAACTAAGATGAAAAAATATGGGGTAGGTTTCGATTCTTAAATTTTTGGCATGTGCCACGCTCATATATCAGATATGGCCTCGCAAGTACAAAATTTAACAGATTTGATCTGAATTACAATGAACCAAAATGCACACCTTTACTGTTTCCATTGAGAAAAGTGATGGAGAGAGGGTGTACTGTGTTTCAGGCAGTTAATATTTAGCATTTTAGTACTGCCTTTTACTTTCAGTTTTGTTGTATGTTACTTTTCTGTCTTTTTTCGCTTTTTAAAAAATGTATATTACTTTGATTGTAAAACTATATTATAAAATAAACATTTGTTTAAGTTAGAGAAGTTCCTAAGAGTGCTAAATTAAACTCTGAACTGAGCTGGTTTCATTTCTGGTTCTTATTGGTGTTGTTTTCTGCTGCTAATCTGATGTATTTATGGCAGCCCTAAGAATGGATGACTTCCAAGAGCCTCGCCATCAACTGCCCTGTTTGGGTCTTGCAATTTCAGGGCTGTGGTTTCCTTGACTAAATAAACCCATCTCTAGTAAGGTCTTCCTCTTGCCCTACTGTCTTCCACTTTACCAAGCATTAACGTCTTTTCCAATGAGTCATGTTGTCTCCTTATATGTCCAAGATGTGTCACTTTTGGTAGACGTGAGAAAATATGGGGGCGGTGAAAGAAAAGGTGGAAAGATCTCTAAGAGTTACATCTCAGAGAGGTTAGGATGGATCAGCAAGAGATGGGGAGAGTTTGGGATCACTGAAAACTATTTAAACCTATCACTGCTGCTCTCTCTCTAAAATGTCTTTAACTCTTTAAGTGCTGAGTAATGTTACATTTACAACAAATGGCTGAGTTCTTGCATAGAAATCCTGGTGGCTAAATATTTAGTTCCCATGATCTCGAGTTCTGCAAAACGCCCTTCTAAAAACCCTTTCCCTTCATTTCTGGATGGGAAAGAAATATACTGCACTGCATTCTAGCAAGGCCCCATGGTACTGGAAGGTAATCTGGCACCCTCCTGGACCATAGGGAGATGCCACCTTTACTGCCAAATTTGATTACAGGCAGTAGCAATGAAGCTTTCCCCTATGAATTCCTGGTATCCTAATGTTCTTCGACCCCGACAAAGAGTCACTGTAGTAGTGTTGGGCTGAATACCCTTGACTAGCTCTGAATATATTGTGTTTGTCTATCCCAGAAGTAATGCTTCTCCCAATCTACCAGCTGAGCACTGTGATAAGCATAAGCATCTTGAAAAATAAAAGGCATCTTTTTTCAAATATATATTGAACAAAGAGTACATTTGACACAATAAACAGTTCCATCTGTCCTTTTTTTTTTTTTTTTTTTTTTTTACAAAATTAACCCCCAATTGGAGCTTTTGAATCTTTTTTCATTTGCCTCCATACTTGTGTGGGAAGGGGAATTAGAAGTGGCTGGTGGGAAAAGCTAAAAACCTCCTCTTTATGTATGTGGTTCTGATAAAAATCAGGAAGACCTACAGACTTATTTGTGTATTAAAAAGACAGAGACTGAACTCCTTATTGTGATTTTTTTTAAAGAATTGGCATATTGTGTTGATAATGGACTCAGTGGATTTATTCCATTTCAGGCTAAGCTAGCTAATAGGATTCTGGCCTCTTGTGTAGGTAAGCCTACACACAGAGGGGCTCTATTCTAATATTTGGTTCATTAATCGAAGACTAGGACACATCTCTGACTGTTATTTTTAGTAAGAACATTGAACCCAGCCATAAGTTAAACAAGGAGAACTTACAGAAGTAGCCCAAGTGCTATAAGGATTTAAGGAAAGAACATTTGACTGAATTATTTTTAAAATGCTGTATGCTACTTAAAAGCTCTGTAAACCACCTTTTTTGGTGAAAAGTTTAGAATTTGTTTTTTTTAAAAAAGCTCTGTAGATTTTTTTAAGCTGTGTATGCTTTTGTGTACATTTTAAATCTATTGTATACATTAAGTACAATGGTGTATAGGTAAACTTGTCAACTAGTTCAAATGAATTAAAGTAATCTCTGTTGGAGGCAGAAACCCCAAAGAGTTAAGTTCCAGACCATTAGCTCCCCTTGTTGTGGCTAATGCTGGTCTCTTAAAAGGCAAACATGCTCAGTGGTAGCCAAGTTGGCCAAACAGCAAAACAGAACAAAAGCCAATACCTTTATTTGGCCAAGTAAAATACACAAAATATAGTGTTTGAGCTTCTAAAGCTTCATTGGTTTCTTCATCATCAGACAAAGATATCAAAAGTCCTATAGCAGAAGAAACATGTCAATGTTAGAATCCTATGCCAACATTTTGTCTCTGATGTTGCATTAGTTGTAATTTAAGATGGTTCAGGGGATATCAATGCAGACAGAGGATACTCCCCTTCTTGGTCATGAGGGGACCAAGGACCAAGGGTAGTAAAACACAGGTAATAAAATTTCAGATCCATTAGTGGCCGCATTGAGATCCGGGCTAACTCTGTCATGTGAAGCCAACTGCTATTCCATATCTGTTGGGGAAGTCTCTGGCCACGATCCTGTAGCCAGATGGAAAATACAGTAGAGTCTCACTTATCCAACCTTCGCTCACCCAATGTTCTGTATTATCCAATGCAGTCTGCCTCCCACCGGGATCCACAGCTGTTTCAATACATTGTGATGTTTTGGTGCTAAATTCATAAGCACAGTAATTATTACATAACATTACAGTGTATTGAACTGCTTTTTCCTTTGATTTATTGTAAAGCATGATGTTTTGGTGCTTAATACATAAAATCATAACGTAATTTAATGTTTAATAGACTTTTCCTCACTCCTTATTATCTAGCATTTTCGCTTATCCAACGGTCAGCTGGCTTGTTTATGTTGGATAAACGAGACCCCACTGTAGTTGATAAGAATTACATTTGGACTTGCCCACTTCTCTTTGAATCTGCCCACTAGCCATTAACCCTATATGCAGCTGCAATATAGTCTCCATAACCCTTCCTCCATTCAATCCCAGCACCATCACAAAGATCCCCAAGTCAATATTAAGAGTCATTGAGGGTGTTTAAAGAAAAGATTTAATGATATTTTATACAGACAGTGATGTTGATCCTGTGGGTAGAATACTCATTTAGGACCTTATGCTTTGGGTGAATGTGTGACATTGCATGACACACAAAACTTGCCCATGGGCAGAACTACACAAGGCTGACTCCTTGAAATCTGGTAGAATGGCAACAGGCATAAACAAACACATCACTATTCTACTGGGAGAAGCATAAATGCAGATGAGATATTTTCAACAATTGCTGGAAAGAGATGCAAATATAATTAACAACTCTATGACAGTTTTGTCTCCTGACGTGGTCAGGGAAAGCACATGATTACCTCACTCAAATACACTTAGTTTTTAATACATGTGAGGCTTATGACTCAGAGGGGATTGAGAAATGTAAGAGAGCATAATGACTGCTGGTGAGTTGCAAAATCACCAAAATGATGCAAAAAGATTGTCAAAGCATTGCTTCAAAATATCTGGAGATATCTGGGGAAAGGCAATGGAGGTTAGCTGTTCATTGCAGAGTACCTGGAGCAAGTTTCATAGTGATTTTGGCTCCTGTGAGAAAAATGAACAAGCTTAAATATAAATAGAAACTTGGATTCTCTCAGTAGATCTATGAATAGAACTAGACAGGAGAGAGTGTTTTTATTGGTTCTGCTAGACCTTTCAGTGGCTTTCGATACCATCAACAATGGTATTTTATTGGGCATCTGTGGGATAGGATTTGTATTTTACTCCTGGAGGATCAAACTCAGATGGTGGTGTTGGAAAGTTCACGTTCAACACAGTGATCATTCTCCCGTGTTGTCTCATAGGATTCTGTTATGCTTCTCATGGTGTTTAATATTTTACTGAAACCACTGAAAATCTAGAATTTGTCAGGAGCAGTCCCAATTAGTCCTATTACCCAGTTTTTTTAATCCCCTTTTAAAATGTCCCAACTACTCCGTTCCCCTCTTCCTGTTCCTCCTTTCTCTCTTTGTCTTCAGCTTACTCTATGTGCAATCAGAGTTCAAAGTACAAAAGTAGTTTGCATGCAGTGACCTCCCCAATCTTGCCCTTCCCAGTAGACTTAAGGCAAAAGCAAACTGCTGCAGGCTTTCCTAGCTTGTGTGCACTTTGTAATTAATAATGCCTCCTATTTTGACTAGATTCTGGGGTTGCTTGGCCAGATCTCATGGTTTTCAGGTGTAAAATATTTAGGAGTATGGAAATTCCTTTTGTGGGCACAGCCACTTTCAGTTTCACTAAAGCCTAATATACTACTGGGATATTAATGCAAACATCTCCAGATTTGCATGCAACAGCCTGTGTCTATATACAGTTTTTTTTTGGTGCTAGATTCAGGGTTCACGCCTCTCTTATCTTAATTTCTCTTATCTGTATTTCACGTACTTTACATTAACTTGAACATCCTGTTTTCTTACTTATCTTTGCACACTGTCTACATAAGATTCTCCTGGCATTTCCAGGTGCTACGATTTATTGTAATAAATTTGAGGTTAAGTGCATGTATTAATTTTGTTAGCATCCATATCAGTGAAAATGAAGAACTTTGAGCTTGAAAATTGTATAAAAATGTCATGCAGTGAAATAAATTTAGTATTCGACAAATTTGACATGTACAAGTGCTGAGCATGGTTTCTTGTTTTAATGTTCATAAATCACATCACCAACTTTAGATGGCAACATGTAACATTTTAGTCATGAGACTCACTGTTGTTTTCTTCTTCTTCCCACCATTGTGTGAAGCCCCCGGTGATGCAATGGATTAAACCCTTATGCCGGCTGGACCACTGACCAAAAGGTCAGTGCTTTGAATCTGCGGAGCGGGTGAGTTTCCATCTGTCAGCTCCAGCTTCTCATGAAGGGACGTGAGAGAAGCCTCCCACAGGATGGTAAAACATCTAGGCATCCCATGGGCAACATCCTTGCAGATGGCCAATTCTCCCACACCAAAATCGACTTGCAGTTTCTCAAGTCACTCCTGACACAAAAAAATTGTGTGGTTTTTATTTCAATATTAAATATTTGTTATTGAAAGGCCATGCACTCATTTACCAAAAACCAAGTTTTGTCCCCAAATATTCGCAAAAAATCTCTTGAGAACATGCAGACATTTTTGTCATGTTTTTGCCCCCACCCCTGGCCATTTGAGTTTCAGAAGGAGCTTTTCTGTTGATGCTTATTCATTTCCAACAGTTTGCTGGAAACTGTGGAGTATTATGCGGCTTTGGGGTATAGTTTGGACAGCTGAATTAAGTTCGATTCAACACGAGCCCCCTCTTCAGTTGGACAGCAGCGCTATCATTCTTCTCCTGTGCTGATCAACACAAGGAAAGGGCTCGTGTTGTTGCTGCTGTTACTGCTTTCCTAGCAACAGAGCTCTACCTAAACTCCTTTCACATCTGTGATGTCAAAAAGGATGCCTGCATATTGGCCAGCAAGAAGGAGAGGTCAGTTCCTTCCTTCTTGCCAGTTATGTAGGTACTTCATTCTGAAATCTGCAAAGGTAACTGTGGTAGCCAAAAACTCAGAAAGCAAGGAGGAGCAGCAGTGACATGGAAGAGGTAACAACAACCCATCAGGAGGGATCTAGTCTCATGTTATCTAGACAGAGATCCTAGAATCAGCATATAAGTACTGAATTTTGGGCTGTTCAGAGGGTGACTGTACATATCCTTCTTCTTACGTATCCATGATGCTTCAGAATTGCTAAAATTCTGCTAGTTAGGGTTGGGTTGGTGCTTTCTAGTCACAAGATCAACATACTCTCTCATTGTCCTGATTTGGCAGAGACAGACCCTATTTGTAGACACTTTTTAAAATATTCTGGTTTTTCTTTCCTTCTGCCCCTTTCTTCTTTGCCTTCAGCTTACTTCAACTTCTGTAATCTGAGTTCAAACTGCAAAAAATAGTTTGTATTCAGCTCAGCAGAGGTAATATGAAATGGGGAAGAATCCTGCCTTTCCTAGTAGGCTCAGACAAAGGATATTATCATGTGAGGGTTTGGGGACATGTTTGTGGTTGCTTAATAGCATGTGATCATGCTGCTTGTTGTAGAATGACACTGCATATCAGAGGCATCTCAGGTTTTCTCCCATTACTTGGTCATTCCTTTTCATTCATGAGCAAAAACTCTGAATAGATTCCTAAAGGTGCTTCATTTCAGCATTAATACCATAACTAGTGCTGCTGACACAATATTGGGTGAATCCATATGGTGGTGTGGGTGTTTTGTTGGTGTAACTATTCCCCCCTACATTTCCCCGTTCCCAAGCTGTAGCCATTCAATTTCCAGTGAACAGACAGTGAGTATCTCTGGCTGTTTGCCATTCATTGCCCCTTTGCTCCATTCTATAGCTTTTTATAAAAATTAATTTAACTGCACCATTTTGTAGGTTTTTTTACTGGTGCTATCCTGCTTTTTGTTGATTGTATAAGCATTCATTTCATTTTTGAAATACTGCAGTGATATTTCTGGAAAAGTTACTACTTCAAGTGTTCAGATACATTCATGCACTTGTTAACAGTGTTGTAAATGTGGACGTATACCTTTGATTGGGATGTGGTGTGCTGGATTCAGATTGACAAACATTATCACTGATATAAACTTCAGAATCCTGCTGTTGTGGCCCATGTACCCCTAAGTCAGGTTTAGCACTGATAACTACTAGAGGTGTGCAATTCGACCAAAAGGCATGCTGTTTTGGGGTCCATTGTCAGCTGACCCCTCATTCTGTTTACCGGGAAGTTACTCAAATTGGGAGGGGTGTTGCCATTTTCATTTGGCAAAGATTCAGCCCATTGACTACAATGGGAAAACATAAAAGCCCAATTCTCAGTCATTTTAAGGCTTATCTGCATGAAACCTACCTCCGCTTTAGATCCCATTTACAAGTGCAGGCCTGCCAAGTTTCAAAATAATTCACCTATACTGTTTTTTCAGAATTGTTTTAAGTTTTAACCATAACATTTTTAAAAATAAGACAAACCTCAAGAGACTATTCTGGGAATTGTAGTCACCGGTTGTCCCCTTCTCAGCCAATCAGAGCATGGACACAACCAGGCCTTTTATTGGCTGAGAAACAAAGAAAAGGAAAAACTTCAACTCCCATCATGCTCTAAGAAAAACTCAGAGACTTTTTAATATCCACCCTATGCAAGTGTTGCTGAAAAAGCAAGTTCCCAGCAGGGCTCTATCTGGAGGAGGAGCCTAGGAAACCAATAAAATCTGGCTTCCTTAATCCATTTTGTTGGGCTCTGCAGCTCTCTCCTCCCTGTTCTGTTTTCAGAGATTATATAAAGTGGACCACCGAATATTACAAATCATTTTTGTTCTGATTTGGACCCAAGCCTGATAATTACACCACGTCCTGGCAGCATAAAACAATGTATATAAAGTTGGGATTTGCAATACATTGTCATCCATACTTATTATGATGGAAGTTACAGAGAGATAAATAACCTCATGGGAAACTGGAGAAGTGTTACTGCACAATGCAAAATAACATACATATGAAAACACAAAAGGGAACAGTCACATGATAATGAGCTCGAATTCAAAATTGTATCATTCTTCCAGTTAAAATAAATAAAAAGGGCTGTGTCATTCAAAGTACAATACACAGTTAGAGAGGACTGATTTATGGGCTGATGCAGTGTGCAGACAGTGTGATCGGTGATAATACAGAACTATTTATTTTGGGGGGTGGGGTTGTGCAACTACTGAAATCCATGTAAGCCTAGTGAACTTTTTCAAGAAAAGTAGGCGACAGCTTGGGAACAGGGAAGTGAAGTCAGAATGTCAGAATGGGGCTCTTGTATGAAAGGTTACAGCCACAACACATCACACCACCATGTGGATTCACCCAGTATCATCACAGAAGCATTACATACAACACCAATGGCAACATAGGAATGATGAACTACTTGGAGCCTATTCACATTTTCTCCAGTGAATTAAAAGGCATGGCCAAATAATGAGGGGAAACCTGAAATGCAATTTGTATGCAAACATTAAACAGTTACAAACATGCAACTCATCCTCATGTGATAATATCCTCAGTCTCTATTTTTAGAATCTGAATCATAAAGGAGTTCTAAGGTGTTACATTTCTTTTAATGTGCTAAAAAATGCTATGTTCTAGAACATGACCTTGGTTTCTACAAATCTTTCAGAAATAAAAACAACATGTAGCACAAAAATAGCACAGGTCAAAAATATGTGTTCTGGGAAGTATGCTGATGTGTTTGTTTGTTTTTTAAATACTTATCTCAGAAATACATTGCTAGATTCTACAATTTGTAAGGAACTTACCCATTTTCCTTGGAGTGGGTAAGAAAAGCTGAATCCACCCTAGTTGTCTCTACAGTGTATGCTGATTTCTGGAAAGCAACATGAATTTTCTTGCTTTATTCCTAGTTTTACCTGCTTTTAGCAAAGTTGGGATATATTCCAGAGCTTGCTGGAAACCCCAGAGTATCCCGGGACTGTATGACAGTCAAGGCAACTGGATTAGATATGATTCAGCCTGATCCGCTGTCCAGATAAGCAACAGACCATTATCATTTCCTTGTGATGAATAGCCAAGCAAAGGGGAAGGCTCGTCCTGTATTGCTTCCATTGCTTCCAGTTGGCTTCAGAACTCTATCTGAGCTCCTAGCCATTGCTGGCATCTCTACCAATGTCAGAATGGGGCTCTTGCATGACCAGCAGGAAATAAATGCTCCGGACCAGTCCCAGATTTAGCAGCCAGTGTTGAATTGCCCACATTATTTTTATGAACTCCCAGTGCCTTAGAGGTTTATTAGAGATGTGATACTTTTCTACCAAGAAGTAAATAATAGCATACTTAGGTCCCTCCCACACAGCCATATAACCCAGAATATATCAAGGCAGAACATCCCACAATATCTGCTTTGAACTGGGTTATTTGAGTCCACACTGCCATATATCCCACTTCAAAGCAGATAATGTGGGATTTTATTCAGCTGTATGGAAGGGACCTCCATTCTCTAGTCCAGAGGTCCTCAAACGTTTTAAACAGAGGGCCAGGTCACAGTCCCTCAAACTATTGGAGGGCCGGATTATAATTTGAAAAAAACATGAATGAATTCCTATGCACACTGCACATATCTTATTTGTAGTGCAAAAAACACTCAAAAACAATGCAATAATTAAAATGAAGAACAATTTCAACAAATATAAAATTATTAGTCTTTCAGTAGGAAGTGTGGGCCTATTTTTGGCTGATGAGATAGGATTGTTGTTATTGTTGTGTGCTTTCAAGTCATTTCAGACTTAGGTCGACCCTGAGCGAGGGCCGGGTAAATGGCCTTGGAGGGCCGCATCCGGCCCCCGGGCCTTAGTTTGAGGACCCCTGCTCTAGTCCCTATTGCATGTTACCTTCACTGCAGTATTATGAGGTTGGTTAGACCATGAGGTAGTGACCAGTCCATGTGTACTCACACAGCATGGGCCACCAATGGCTATGAATCAGTATGGTTATTTATCTTCTCTAGGATCATATGCTAGCTCCCTCTATAGGTAAGTTGCTGGAGAGTGTGAAGATGCTGTTGCCATCATCTCCTGCCTTGCAGAGGTGGGCAGCTAGTTGGCTCCATGTGAGCCAAATATTTTTATCCAACATGACTATCCTTGTATTTTAATAATCCTCAGAGCTCAGATCTTTTCAACTATAATTCAACCATTTAGACACTCAAGGGTTTTAGGTGTGGAAAGGAAGGATGTGCATACAATACATAGACTAAGTCCCAACTAAACCAGACATACTGAATCAATGGGATTTGCTGACTTGTATCATTCATTTAGTGGATTTACTGTAGTTGGAACAAACCAACAGGATACAGGTAGTTAACACAAAAATAGGGTGGTAGGTAGGTAGATATTCAAGTGAGGCTTTTGTTGTGCAATGACCTTTCCTTGGTCACAGTATTTCACTGGGTATATAAATGACAGTGCTTTCCCTTTCCACCCTTTGCCATTCTCTCAGCACTTTGTCTTTTTTGTTTTCACAAAACATCAACCAGAGAGGAGAGACAGAAGAGCTCCGCAGTGCCTTTTTATAGGTAACACTAGTAGGAGGCATTTTGGAAATATCCTTTGAATCGAAGATTACAAACTCCCTTTATATCTATTTCCACATGTCATTTGTTGGAAGAAATGCTTATATCTAGTATGATTCTCCTCCCTGGCACTCACAAATACACACACACACACACACAACCCCAACTTGGCTCTGTTGGTAACTTGGCTTCGTTAGGTCTGTGAATATTGTCTTTTCATCATAGAATTTCAAGACACATGTGCATTTTCTCCATTGCTAGGCTTATAATTTAATTTCTTTGTTTTCAGACTCTGCCATCTGCTGTTGAAATGACAAAAGCACACAGACTCTGTGATACATTAGGATATTAACAGCTATGCCAGAACAATGGATTCCTCCAGAAGGACAGATCAGAATGACATCAGCAGTGACACCACTCCATCCTTAGAATAATTTGGCTCATATGTTATTGCAAGACGATCCTACTACAATCAAATTGCCTACTTACTAAAACATCTTAGTTGCTCACTGTCACCTGATTCAAGGAGGAAAACTGCAATTGAAAAGTGTTCAATATTATCAGTTCATTCTGTCTTCCTTGTTAATACAGCCTGAGCTGTCAGGAAGAAGTTTATAATAATGCTTGAGTGAAGTCCCCAAGACATACCATAATTAATATTTAACGAGACAAAAACAAAAATAAGAAATCTTTATTTTCTTGGATAATAACTCTTACGTGTGGGTCAGTATATATTATTGGGGTACAGAACTCATTTATGTCTCCTGTTCTCCCAAAGATCACTATTGAAACCACTCAGCTTCATGGCTTCAATATGAGGGGGAAATAAGCTATTGTTTATACTCAGTTATATGTATTCGGAATTATATGAACTCTGTGCTGTCTGGATGCTGTGATGGACTAGATGAGAGACAATAATCTGACTTCAAATCCTTGGAAAATAAAGGCTCTATTGATTTTTAGGTCCCATGTCTGGGAATTGGGTACTTTACCTGCTGTGGATGGTGCTACACTATTAAAGGACCTCCAATATACCCGTATTATACGTCGTATTTTCTGATGTATAAGACGACTGGGTGTATAAGACAACCCCCAACTTTCCCAGTTAAAATATAGAGTTTGGGATATACTTGCAGTATAAGACTACCCCTCTTCCGCTTCCTCCTCCTCCTCCCACCCCGTGAAGGGAGGGAGATCCAAACTAAAAAATTAAAAATATCTAAAAACAATTACATCAATTATTATAACCACACAAACCAAAACTGTAATTTTGTTACTCTTATAAATTGTAATGCAAATATCTGACATGCAGGATGTACTTTCATTGTTACAAATGAAGCATAATTAAAGCATAGTGATTAATCACAAAACCAGTGTTTGGGAGATGATGGACAACGGATGATGGGATTTGCAGTACCTTCAACCGATTCAGCTATGACTTTCCCAGACCACTGAGACCTTCACGAATTACAGACCTGGCCCAAACTTGGCACACAGAACCCACATGACCAACAGAAGATACTGGTTTTGGGATGAATTGACAGTGATTTAGGGGAGATGCAGTTCACACATCCAGAGAGCACTGTGAACCCAAACAACTATTGATCTGCATCAAACTTGCCATGAACACTCAATATGCCCAAGTTTGAAAATTGGTGGAGTTTAGGGAAAATAGACCTCGACATTTGAGAGCTGCTAGGAGCCCCCGGTGGCACAGTGGGTTAAAGCACTGAGCTGCTGAGCTTGTTGACCAAAAAAGGTTGCAGGTTCGAATCCGGGGAGCGGTGTGAGCTTCTGCTGTCAGCCCCAGCTTCTGCCAACCTAGCAGTTTGAAAACAGCAAATGTGAGTAGATCAATAGGTATGGTGGGAAGGTAACGGCACTCCATGCATTCATGCTGGTCACATGATCTAGGAGATGTCTATGGACAATGCCGGCTCTTCGGCTTAGAAATGGAGATGAGCACCAATCCCCAGAGCGGACATGACTGGACTTCATGTCAGGGGAAAATCTTTACCTTACCTCTGATTTATAGTTCACCTGCAATTAAAGAGTATTCTGAACTCCAACAGCAATGGAATTGAACCAAACTTGGCACAGAAAACTCCCATGAGCAATAGGAAATACAGGAGGGCTCTGGGGAAAACAGACCTTGGCAAAAGATCTGATAGGAATTGGGATTTTAAATCCCAGTCCCTGTGGGGATGGAGGCCACAAAGCTGGCCTAAACCCCAGGGTTTTGCAGGGGTGTGTGTGTCCAGATGCTCACCCCTGCTGATCTGAGATAAGCAAGGGTGGGCATTATGGGCACTGCCAGCCTCCCCCTCTCTTCCCCCTGCACTTACCAGGAGAAGACTACTCCAACAAGGCCTGAAGCCTTTCTCCCTCCTTTGCTCACCACTCCCTTGGAAGAGCCAAAAGAGGGCCTTTCTGCCCCAAGGCCCCCTGTTGGATCTTCCAGGGAAGAGGAAGGGAAGCGAAGGCTTCAGGCCTACCTCTCTTGAAGGCTCTGGTAAGTTGAGAGGGGAAGGAGACAGAGATGGAGTTGAAGCAGGGGAAGGAAAACACGTGCCTTTTAAAATGCAGGGTCAAACACACATGAAGATGTGGGTGATAGTATGTAGCTGGGTCTGGAAGCTCCAAGTGTTATGGAGATGCCGCAAAGGTGGCTGTGAATAAGGGAAGAGAGGGGGCGGAGGGAGAGCGAAGGACGGATAGAAAGGAGGGGACGCTTAGGCCAAGGGTTTGGGTTAGGGCTAGGGTCATCAAACTAAGGCCCGTGGGCCGGATACGGCCCTCCAAGGCCATTTACCCGGCCCTGACTCAAGCTCAACCTAAGTCTGAAATGACTTGAAAGCACACAACAACAACAACAACAATCCTATCTCATCAGGCAAAAGCAAGCCCACACTTAATAATAATAATAATAAATCTTTATTTATACCCCGCTTACATCTCCCCGATGGGGACTCGGAGCGGCTTACATGAGGCCAAGCCCAGCAACACAATGCAATAACTAAAATAAAAAAAACACACAATACCTTGATAAATTACATAAAACATAAAGATACAGCGAGCAATATAAAATTAAAATCAGTCATGACACAGTGATTGTGACAGAGGCAGTGAGCACTTCCCATTAAAATACTAATAAATTCCCATTAAAATAATAAGTTCCCATTAAAATACTTATCATTAAAATACTAATACCTCTGGTTTGAACTGGGACCTTCTAGGATAAAGGTACTGTCTGGATGGGCCCCTAGACACGATACTTCTTTTGAAGCAGCCCATTGACTTTTTTAGTTGTTGCATTACCTGATGAACCAACCTGAACACAACATATTATTTGAGAACACAGAAATACTGGACCACTCTCACAACCACCATGTCAGGCTACATCGAGAAACCACTGAAATCCGCAAGCATGTGGACAATTTCAACAGAAAGAAACCATGAAAATGAACAAAACCTGGCTACCAGTACTAAAAAAAAAACTCTTAACAATAAATAAAAAACTCAAACATAGGGGAACTCCAGACAAGAAACAATCAGGAACACCTAATCCCCTCTCAAGAAAGGAATTTCTCAGGCAGTAACAAGCCACATTTGAAAACTGTCAGGCCATCAAATGCTAATCAAGGTGGCCAATTGAAACATTCACACTTGCCTCCAACAGACAAGAGTTCTTTCTCCCACCCTGGATCTTCCACAGATATATAAACCCAATTTTCCTAGTTCCAACAGACCTCACGACCTCTGAGGATGCTTGCCACAGATGCAGGCGAAACGTCAGGAGAGAATGCTTCTAGAACATGGCCATACAGCCCGAAAAACCTACAACAACCCACTGTTGCATTACGTTTTGGCTCATGTTCAACCTGTTGTCTACTAAGCTTTTTACAGGACTTGGAAAAGTAACTTTTTTTGGAATACAGTTTGCATGAACTTTCAGCCAACATGACTACTGGCTATGCTTTTTGAAAGGTTCTGGAAGTTCAAATGCCCAAAGTCAGCTTCATAAAGCTCTGGTTCTTTATCTTTTAAATGATTTAGCCTTTCATGTGCATGCAATATGTAAGAGATGAAAGCCGTTTTTTCAGTATCTCGGGGGGGGGGGGGCACAGAGAAATAACATGAAGTTGAGTAGATAATTGATGTAGATAATGAAATACAAGATATTTCAAACTGGATGTTTAAACATCAAATGCTCAGTACTTCAGCAGCTAATAAGCCAGACATGTTTAGATGTTACTGAAAATCAGCACATCTCTATATAGGAGTGAGAGAAAAGGCCAGATGTTTACTGCCTCCAGTATCCAGGTGTGTCTCTACATCAAAGCACCTGCAAATCCCAGAGTGTAAATATATGTGGATAAAGGTCATGTACCAAATTTTAAAAGGTAATTCCTTCCCTCTCCCAATTTGGGAGTTGTTTGGAAATTGGCAGTTCTCAAATGGGTATTCTTAGAGTGTTTATCAAAGAAATGTTGCCATTGTTCCTGGCAGCAACCACAGTTCTAAGAATCACATACTCAAAAAATGCACACAGTATAGACCAGGGGTCCTCAAACTTTTTAAACAGAGGGCCAGGTCACAGTTCCTCAAACTGTTGGAGGTCCAGATTATAATTTGAAAAAAGCATGAATGAATTCCTATACACACTGCACATATCTTATTTATAGTGCAAAAGAAAACTTTTGAAACAATACAATAATTAAAATGAAGAACAATTTTAAAAAATATAAACTTATTAGTATTTCAATGGGAAGTGTGGGCCTGCTTTTGGCTGATGAGATAGCATTGTCGTTGTTGTTGTGTGCTTTCAAGTCGTTTCAGACTTAGGCTGACCCTGAGCATAGGCCAGGTAAATGATCTTGGAAGGCCGTATCCGGCCCTTGGACCTTAGTTTGAGGATCCCTGGTATAGACCTCCTCTTCTACATAAAACCATACAGTTGGAAGAGTCCACAGGGGCCAAGCCGATTTGTGCTGTGGAGGAAAAGTGCAACCAAAGCACCACCAACAGCTGGCCACCCAGCCTCTGTTTAAAAACCTCCAGAGAAGAAGCCTCCACCACACTCTGAGGAATCATATCCCATCATCTAGTTTGAGCATGTTAGATGTAATCTTATTCCCACAGGTTGAATCCATTGCTTTGTATCCCAGATTCTGCAGCAGCAGCAGCAGCAAACAAGCTGGTTCCCTCTTCAATATGAAATGCTTTCAAATATGCAAGATACTCCACTTTGGCAGGAAAAACGAAATGCAAAGATACAGAATGGGGGATGCCTGGCTTGAGAGCAGGACGTGTGAAAAAGATCTTGGAATCCTCGTGGACAACAAGTTAAACATGAGCCAACAATGTGATGTGGCCGCATAGTGTCTAGATCTAGGGAAGTCGTGCTACCCCTCTATTCTGCTTTGGTTAGACCACACCTGGAATATTGTGTCCAATTCTGGGCACTACAATTGAAGAGAGATATTGACAAGCTGGAATGTGTCCAGAGGAGGGTGACTAAAATGATCAAGCGTCTGGAGAACAAGCCCTATGAGAAGCGGCTTAAGGAGCTGGGCATGTTTAGCCTGTAGAAGAGAAGGCTAAGAGGAGATATGATAGCCATGTATAAATATGTGAGAGGAAGTCACAGGGAGGAGAGAGCAAGCTTGTATTCTGCTTCTCTGGAGACTAGGACGCAGAACAATGGCTTCAAACTACAAGAAAGGAGATTCCATCTGAACATGAGGAAGAACTTCCTGACTGTGAGAGCTGTTCAGCAGTGGAACTCTCTGCCCTGGAGTGCAGTGGAGGCTCCTTCTTTGGAGGTTTTTAAACAGAGGCTAGATGGCCATCTGTCAGGGGTGCTTTGAATGCAATATTCCTGCTTCTTGGCAGGGGGGTGGACTGGATGGCCCATGAGGTCTCTTCCAACTCTATGATTTTATGATTCTATGATTCTTCTTGTGGGGCTTTGTCTCCAGACATTTTACAATTTTGGTTGCTCTCCTCTTGACATGCTCCAGAATATTAATATTTTTCTTAAATTGTTATCAAAATCACAGTGAGTGAGTAAAAAACCAAAAAACCAAAAAACAACCTTGCCCTCAGAAAGATAGTATTTGAGTGAAAGGATTCAAGTTCATCTTTAAAGGTTTTTGGTTTTTTTTAAAAAATCAATAGAAGTTCCTAAGAAGAGATGTTAAATCTTGCGCTACCTTATATAATAATAATAATAATAATAATAATAATAATAATAATAATAATAAATTTCTAGACCACCCTCTCTCCCCAGAGGGACTCAGGGAGGTTTACATACATGTAAAAAGGCAAACATTCAATGCCATAATTAAATCACACAGCATCAAAAGATAAGAAATAAGCGACTCATTATAATAAGAGAATTCAGATTAAAATAATTAGAGATACAAATACTAAGGAAGATATTATTATATCAATAAAACACAATTGCACAAAAGCATTTACCTTAGTTGAATACAGCTGATCCTTAACATGTAGGTTATGTGGATTTATTAATATGGTTGACTATACAGTTGCACTGGAAAAAAGAGATACCTAGAAAGGAGTTCTCTCAACTTAAAAAAAAACTTACCCCACTTTCCTCTGTATAAGTCCTCTACCACACAGCTGAATAAAATCCCACATTTTCTGCTTTGAACCAGAATATATGGCAGTGTGGAGTCAGATAAACCAGTTCAAAGCAGATATTGTGGGATTTTCTGCCTTGATATTCTGGGTTACATGGCTGTGTGGAAGGGCCCTAGGTGGAGGACTTTCTGAACTGCAAAATTAGAAAAACAATGTTCTCTGGGGTTATATGTGAAGTATTCGAGAATATTTTAAATCTATATGTAGATTGAGACATGCAATCATATTAATGTCCTGACATTTTTGCTCTGCTGGCATGCAAATGTTAGAGGCTACAGCAAGGAAGAAATGGAGAATTAAGCATTTTAGTGCCTATTAATTTAGGCCCAGCTATCTGAAACCAGGAGCCCCCAGTGCCGCAGCGGGTTAAACCACTGAGTTGCTGAACTTGCTGACTGAAAGATCAGTGGTTCGAATGCGGGGAGCAGAGTGAGCCCCCACTGTTAGCCCCAGCTTCTGCCAACTTAGCAGTTCAAATACATGCAAATGTGAGTAGATTAATAGGTACTGCTTTGGTGGGAAGGTAACAGCAATCTATGCAGTCATGCCGGCCACATAACCTTGGAGGCGTCTCCAGACAATGACAGCTCTTCGGCTTATAAATGGAGATGAGCAGACACCCCACCCCCATCCCAGAGTCAGATACGACTAGACTTATGTAAAGGGGAAACCTTTACCTTATCTGAAACCAAGGTGAATAACCTGCTTCTCTAAAAGGATGCTCAGGTTTAGTCATTGGCTGACCACCAAGGGAAGGGGGTGCAATGTGTTGACTGAGGATATCTCTCCCCACACAATGGTAAATTCCCCTCATGTGTTACTTTTGCATTTGTCCCAAAAATAAGTGTGGGTGTGTTTCCTAAATATATTCTGCATGGAACATTCATAGCTGTAGGGTCCAAAGTAGATATGACACCCACACCCATGTCTCTATCTCCAAGTTTCTTTTTAAAAACAACGAACAGCTTTTTTAAATCTTGTGGCTGAATATACAGTGGTGGAGGTCCATTTTAAGTGGAGAGCTTATTTAAAGGAAAGGATGAAAATGACATTTTATTTAAACTTAAATGTAAACATGAATCCTCCTATGGCTGCCTTTGAACTGAGGAATTCTGGGTGCAATGTTACATACAACGATATGTAACATCTAGTTTCAGCATGATAGGTCAAGCCAAAGTTACACACAGTGGTATGTGGCCACTAGTTTGAGCATTATTAGGTCATGGAAAATAACACACAATGGTGGATAAAACCTTATTTCAGCCAAACAGTTCAAAAACAAGGCAAAGTAAAAAAAAACCAAAACAAATACATTTACTGTGCCTTTTTCTTTCAATATTAAGCCAGTAATGCTTTGTATAGCTTGCTGTTCTCAATTGTTATACTTTTCCCATTTTAATTTTGTGCAGTGTGTTGTACAGCTTCCCTGAAAACCTTTTTCCTTTCTTCCAGGTTTTCTTTTAATTGCTACAGTTATCACTTCACTGCAAACCAACTTTGACAATGTCTACCCCCTTCGGCCAAACCAGTGTTCATATGTCAGAACAGGAACTGCTAATTAATACAGCCTGCTTCCATTTTTAGCCCCCTTTTCCTATGTGGAAATTGCCATTGTGCTCTTGCGAATATGATAATTTGGCACAGAACCTGAGGGTCCAGAAATTGCTTCTTGATTGACTTTCATTCAAATCAATTCCTACGAGGAATGGTTGAAAAACTTGGGTATTCTTAGGCTGAAGAAGAGGGGATTGAAGACAGAAACATAACAATTGTCTTCACACAACTAAAGAGATGCTAGAAAGAATATTGAACAGACTTTTTCTTGGATTCTTCAGGAAGGAGGACCAGAAGGAGATGGTGGAAATTCAGATTTTGGCTAACTCCCTAAGAGTGACAGCCATTCAGCACTAGATCTAACTACCTCAGGGGGTGCTTGTGAAGGTTTTCCTATAATGAGGTATTTAGATAGAGGATGGCCATATGCCATGCCTGCTGTAACTGCATTTTAGTTTGTGCAAATTCTATATGCTAGATAAGCTCTATTAGCACTCTGATTTTATGATTCTACTACTGGAAGACACCAATTTATGGCTTTTCTTTTTCAGTCAATAGCTTTAAAATGGTTTCAGTATTATTTCTAATTTTGAAGATTTATTCTTTTTTAACAAACAGAAGCAAAGTTATAATCATAGAGTCACTGAAAAAAACAGGGTATTAATTCCTTTTTCTTAAATTACATTTTTCAATATTCTTTATGTCTGAAGCTTTACTGGTGTGTGTGAACCTGCATGGTGGTCTGTTTTGACTGCTGGACCAGGACTCTGGCATACCACGGTGTAAATCTCCACTGGGGCCATGCTAATGTAAGTAAAATGAACTTTGTATTGACCCATGAAGCCGGCAGCCTTCATAATGCACAACAACTTAGCTTATTGCAGATTCCTACCCAAAGTTGTTAGATTTCGGGGTATTCCCAAAACTCCGTCTGGACAGCTGGATTTCAGTCTTTTGTGAGATTTAGTCAAATTACAGGATTGTATCCATGCATTAAAAATATGACCGGAAAGAACGGAAGATGTTCATGGCAACAATGGGAAGCCAAGAAATGTTAAAGTACATATATCATGTACTTCAGAATCTAAATCAGATAACTTAGTAGCCCAAAATCCATGAAGAAATTTGGGGGAAATTTCAGGAGCATCTATAACACTATAGCAGTCTTTCCACCTCATCACATGGGGCTTTTTTGGCCCCTTACTCCTTTTCAGCCACAGGTACTGCTGAACGCCATCATATGATGCAGGCTGTGGCCTTATCCCATTGATGGCTGAAGTGGTAAGGAAGAGTTGCAAATCACTTCCTTGCCAACCATGGTAAGGAAATCAACTTTTGGGTAGCTCTCCATTGGAGTTACTCATGGCTTCTGACCATGAGTAACTCAATGCAGCAACACATGTTGCCACACTTTCCCCTGTATGATGGGGGAAGGAACAGGGCACTAATAGTGCCTTGCCCCAATGCCCTTATGCAATGGAGAAGGAGGGAGGGTCTTCGGGTTGCCACAAGGCAACATACGTGCCTTCCGTTTTACTGGTAAAACAGAACATAAGATATGGCGGGGGTGGCATCAGTATGCTGAGGTCCTTGATCTCAATTATTGCTCCAAGATTTCCAAGCTGTGTTTATATTTCCTAAAACAAGGAAGGAGAAAAACAAACTGAAAACACACTTGATACTACATTAAGTGACGTATATACACACTGATGTTTTTCGGGAGATTCTATTGTAGTTTGATATATCTGGTGGTTCTTTGAAAGATTGTCCAACTTTCCTGATAGACATAATTGGCTCTATAGTGTTTTCATGACAACCTAAAGATGTCTGAATAAAGAAGTGAAGGAAATATCCCACGGAAATAAAATCAAGGATGGGAAATGCGATTTTATGATTGCTTTCAACTTAGTAATTGGATGCTTATGACTGACAAGAATCTCCATTAGAAAGAGCAGCTAGGAAGGTATATGAAATCAATTTTCACAAGTACTTTATGAGAGTCCTTCTTCCAGGAGAAATGCATTTTTCCTGTCCAGCAATCATGAGAAGATTAAAAAGAGTTGAGGATCATGCATTGCCCAGGAGATGAAATATCACCTGTGGATGACATTTCATGTTCATCTGATAAAACATGCTTCAGACTGATTGGCAGGACATGAAAAGAAAACACTGCCATCACCCCAGGCTCAATCTGTCTTGACTGAAATACATTAAAGGCAAGAGGTGATAAATAAACATTAAGAAGATACTTGTGTCGAAGGGGGTGGGGGTGGGGAAATGCTCCTGGGTTTGATTCTGCTCCAAATAAAATAATTCTCTCAAAGGCTTTCTCATTCCCTCCTGAGTTAGGAACCTTTGTTTTTCTTCAGGGTTTTCCTAAAGCAGCAAGGGCTCCAGACAGTCTGATGCTGGATTAATACTCAGGCAAGTTTAACTTGAATTGACACCACCTCTTTATTCACAGAGTATACCTGTTTGGGCTAAGGGTTAAAGATGGATATCTCCATAATAAATATGTGATTATGAACTGCAAAAAAATTTGTCACTAATACCCACCATCAGCTGAAATTGTTCTTAAAGTGGTGTCAGATTAGATCAGTTTTGAAAAGCTCCTTTTTTCCAATGCAACTGGATTCTGGTTCAAAAATCTAACTTTTCTAAAGCCTAGCATGGACACCTATTGTCAATTAATAGCCCCCCCTGATTTTGCTGTCTGTTTGGGATTTCATAGACAGCATATGACACAACTGAAAGTCTGCATTCAGTTGGTGGCCAATACATTTGATATACCAGATGGTGTAGGCCTAAGAAAACTTGTGGTTATGTAAAGGAGAATTAGCTACTACTATTAAAAAGTGCCATAATTTCATGGTGTGGTTCTAACAAACCATGGTTTAAAATAATAAGAATAAATACCAGTTTAATCTGGCTATAAATATGTATACAAGTACCCACCAATTTAGGATCTTGAGCCCACTTCTAGCCTCCATGTTCTCTCCCCTGCATGCCATACTGACTTATTCTAGCCAATCCAGAAGTGACATCGTACCCAGTTTCATTTCAGTCTCAAATATGACATTTGGGGAGATTTGAGGAGAGGCTGGTGTGATAGTAGTAGCAGGCCAATCTATCCAAGCTGCAGTATGTTGGCAATATTTCGTGCACTTTTCAGATCATTCCTTACAATTTTACAATTTGTGGGGAGGGGAGTCCTGGTGCTTTGATATCTCCTGATAGAGTTGGGACATGAAATAGGCGTAGGGAAGTGCATATGATCTGAAAGCTCCACATTATTCATCTCTGAGATAGATGACAGACAGATTGACAAATCTTTATACAGTAGAACACAATTGCATAATTTGGAACAGACTCAAAAAGTTATACCTTTACAGAAGAAGATAAGATAAAAGGGAAAAAAACATATCGCTCTCTCCATTAGCACCATATATGAAATATATATTAATGTATTCTTGTACACATACATGGTAATGAGAACAGACTTTGTAACTGTGTTTGTATTTACCGCAATTATTTTATCTTCCTCTTACATTGTTTCTGTTTCCACTTCAGTCTCCTTTCATCTCCATTTAATCTACTCACTTCTAGGTTTTGTTCCATTATAGTGTATAGGTCAAAAGTTCAGCTTTCTTCTCGTCAGTTTTCTCCCACACATTATCATAAATTTTAATGTTGCTCAAATCTCTAAATTGTTATGAGCAACTCCAAAATCTTCCATAAGCTGAGAAGGAAACATGATATCCTGTGCAATAGGCTTATCACATGACTTATCATGTGATCTTATTGAAAATCTGCCAGACATTGACCGTAGAGTCATACTGGAGGCTTAGAGAAAGCACTTCTCTAGCTACCTCATCAGATGGGCAAAACTGCCCATCGTACAATGCTCCCTCTTCACTTTTGGCACGGAGCCTGCCAGCTCCCATCCCACAATGTAGATCTACTTCAGTGGTGCAAGTGAAGAGGGAGCATTGCAAGCCACTGCGGCAGCAATAGGAAGACTTATTGTGTTGCATAGGCAACAACAGGGGGTGGGATGGGGAGCCAGGTGGTGGATGTTTCCCTCTATGGGATGGGGTGATGTGGGACGCAGGGTGACAGGTTCCCCACACCCTCCGCAGGCCCCCACCAGATTTGCCACAATGAGTGATGAATCCCAATCTTCATGTGATGAGGTCCTTTCTCTCAATGGGTCCTCCGGCACGATTTTATGGTATACTTTGGCTGGAAGGGCAAGACATCATTTCAGGCAAGATAATGAAAGCCCCAGATTCTGCTTCACAAGGAACCCTGGAACAAATTCCTAGCATAATATGTGTGCTTACTGTATAGTTGTTTTTAGAATTGTTTTTCAGATATTATAGATTCTTAAAAGCATAATAAATAGCCTCATGATTGATTATAAGAGTATGCATTAGTATTGCTGAGAAATCTATGTCTAACTTTTAATTTTTGTGTGGGAAGAAAATAACATATCTTCATGAGAATAGGAGCCCTTCACTTTTTTAAAGTTCTCATTATTTGGGAATCCTTATCTTTGGCAGATTTATGATATTGCTGTGAGAAGCTGAAGCAGTCCCAAGGTTGTTCTGAAAGGAGAATGGTACAAGGGGTGAGCTGGAACATATTAAGATTAATAGGCCAATTTGGGGGGGGGGGGGGGTTGCACAAAAGTGGCAGTGAGCATCACATTTGTCAAATAGGGTGAAAATCTGTATATTATTTGAATTGTACTGTCTCATCAGATCCGACAACATCTGTGGTAAAGATAATTTCTTGGTTGTCTTAAATAAAATTTTACTATCAATTGTAAACTTTGTTTCCTAGACAGAATAACCTGAATCTGATAATCCCATACAGAGAGTTCTGACCATAAAGATATATATATTTGCATATCTAGCATGTTGAGCATATATACTTTTTCCCTTGAATATAAATGTTCAGTTCTTGTGGGTTTTTTCGGGCTATATGGCCATGTTCTAGAGGCATTTCTCCTGACGTTTCGCCTGCATCTATGGCAAGCATCCTCAGAGGTCTGTTGGAATTAGGACAACTGGGTTTATATATCTGTGGAATGGCTGGGGTGGGGCAAGGAGCTCTTCCCTGCTGCAATTAGGTGTGAGTGTTTGGCTAATCACCTTCATTAGCATTTGAAGGCCTGCTTGAACCTGGGAAAGCCTGTTGCTGGGAGGTGTTAATCTGTGCCTGGTTTCTTCCTCTCTGTTGTTTAGCTGTTATAATTTTAGAGTTTTTTAATACTGGGAGCCAGATTTTGTTCATTTTCATGGTCTCTTCCTTTCTGTTGAAATTGTCCACATGCTTGTGGATTTCAATGGCTTCTCTGTGTAGTCTGACATGGTGGTTGTTGGTGTGGTCCAGCATTTCTGTGTTTTCAAATAATATGCTGTGTCCAGGCTGGTTCATCAGGTGCTCTGCTATGGCTGACTTCTCTGGTTGAAGTAGTCTGCAGTGCCTTTCATGTTCCTTGATGCGTGTCTGGGCGCTGCGTTTGGTGGTCCCTATGTAGACTTGTCCACAGCTGCATGGTATACGGTAGACTCCTGCAGAGGTGATCCCTCTTGTCCTTTGCTGAACGTAGCATTTGTTGGATTTTCTTGGTGGGTTTGCAGATAGTTTGTATGTTGTGTTTCCTCATCAGCTTCCCTATGCGGTCAGTGGTTCCCTTGATGTATGGCAGGAACACTTTTCCTCTGGGTGATCCACCCAGAGGAAAAGTGTTCCTGCCATACATCAAGGGAACCACTGACCGCATAGGGAAGCTGATGAGGAAACACAACATACAAACTATCTGCAAACCCACCAAGAAAATCCAACAAATGCTACGTTCAGCAAAGGACAAGAGGGATCCTCTCACCTCTGCAGGAGTCTACCGTATACCATGCAGCTGTGGACAAGTCTACATAGGGACCACCAAACGCAGCGCCCAGACACGCATCAAGGAACATGAAAGGCACTGCAGACTACTTCAACCAGAGAAGTCAGCCATAGCAGAGCACCTGATGAACCAGCCTGGACACAGCATATTATTTGAAAACACAGAAATGCTGGACCACACCAACAACCACCATGTCAGACTACACAGAGAAGCCATTGAAATCCACAAGCATGTGGACAATTTCAACAGAAAGGAAGAGACCATGAAAATGAACAAAATCTGGCTCCCAGTATTAAAAAACTCTAAAATTATAACAGCTAAACAACAGAGAGGAAGAAACCAGGCACAGATTAACACCTCCCAGCAACAGGCTTTCCCAGGTTCAAGCAGGCCTTCAAATGCTAATGAAGGTGATTAGCCAAACACTCACACCTAATTGCAGCAGGGAAGAGCTCCTTGCCCCACCCCAGCCATTCCACAGATATATAAACCCAGTTGTCCTAATTCCAACAGACCTCTGAGGATGCTTGCCATAGATGCAGGCGAAACGTCAGGAGAAATGCCTCTAGAACATGGCCATATAGCCCGAAAAAACCCACAAGAACTGAGTGATTCCGGCCATGAAAGCCTTCGACAATACAATATAAATGTTGCTATCCCTATTTAAGAGCTGGAGACCCTACCTCAGTTACAGAGAGTAATGTTTTGCTTATATCGATAATGCTTGATAATATTTTTAAATGCTGTGTATGATTTTTATGTTTTTATAGTTCTGTTAGCATTTTAAAGAATTAATGATTGTTTTATTTTGTTGTAACTGCTTTGGCATCAAATTGTTGCCTATTGTTAACTGCTCCGAGTCACCCTTGGGCTGAGAGGGGCGGTATATAAATGTAGTAAATAAATAAATAATAATTATAGAAGGTCCCATGTTCAATCCGCAGCA
Organism: Anolis sagrei; assembly: GCF_037176765.1. NCBI lineage: Eukaryota > Metazoa > Chordata > Lepidosauria > Squamata > Anolidae > Anolis > Anolis sagrei. Next base: position 135,919,262 of record NC_090021.1, on the reverse strand, counting down.
TTTCCAGGTAGAGCTAGAAAAGGATCTTGCTCCAAAACACGGAGAACTAGTAAAACCGTTCAGATTTGGTGTTACCAATTATTCCAACTATATATAAGGCAGATTCTTCTGTTCCATATGTCAAGTATTGCAGCTTATTATGTGTAGCTTAACACTTGGGGCCAGTACTAATGTGGTTTATTTGACTGGGGACAAGAAAAATGAGCTTTACATTTATTTATTGGGTTAATATTCAGTTGGTCTGCTCACATCAGTAACCCTTCCATAAAACAGTAATTACAGCTTGGCGCAAAATCATAGAGAATCTAGTGCACTTTCAAATGGAAATAGAAGGAATGTTCATCCTTATTTATTCCCAGGTTGAAGAACTGAGTCAGGAACCCTTTCAGGAAGAAAGATAGAGTGTGCAATTTCCTCTCTTCATTCACACATCTCAAAATCACAGACCCAATATTGCATGCATGCAAAATTCATGTTTCCTGCACAATATTGGAGTGTGGCTTAATTGCAGGGAGGAGACAAACTAGCAGTGGGATGCATATAGCATCATGCAGTAAGGAGCTTTGATGATTGCCCTGTTTCAAGGCCAGTTTGACTTTTTCATGCAACAAAGTCATAATTGCTCCACAAGACTGATTCTTTCCAATATGGGAATAATAGTGAGGAATTTTTTTTTCTACTTCACTGGAAAGAAAACTACTATGATCTTTTGATTCTACATGTGAAGAGGAAATAGTTGAGGATGTAGCTCACTTTTAGATGTGATGTTTATTTGTACAATTCAATCCTGCTTCCTTCTCAGAATGTTATGAGGGCTTGTGTGTATCCAGATGTCATCACATCTAATCCAATAACCACAAGCCCTGCTGTTGCTGCTCTGCTTGAGCTCTGGGTAACATCAACTGTAGTGGTGAAATCCTGTGGCATCCAATTGAGGAATGAAGCTACACTGAAGACATATTATGATGGCACAACCGGGAAGATTAAGGGAAAACTATACATGTCTGGCTATTTTCCCAGTGACCATCGGTATGCCCTGTATACTTTAATACCTCCAAAATAAAACTCTAGAGACGAGACTAAAATTCAACCAATTAAGTTTACTAAACAATCAAGATGAATTAAAACAAGGTATAAAAAGGGGGCCCCCGGTGGCGCAGTGGGTTAAAGCACTGAGCTGCTGAGCTTGTTGATCGAAAGGTCGCAGATTCGATTCCAGGGAGCGGCGTGAGCGTTCGCTGTCAGCCCTAGCTTCTGCCAACCTAGCAGTTCGAAAACATGCAAATGTGAGTAGATCAATAGGTACCACTCCGGCGGGAAGGTAACGGCGCTCCATGCAGTCATGCCGGCCACATGACCTTGGAGGTGTCTACGGACAACGCTGGAGCTTCAGCTTAGAAATGGAGATGAGCACCACACCCCAGAGTCAGACATGACTGGACTTAATGTCAGGGGACTACCTTTACCTTTATACAAAGGTGCAGTTTGAATTATGATGGTATATGCTTTATATTCTTTGGGTAAATACGTTCTAATCTATGAGGCAAATATAAGCTATAATGATATAAACTAAGTTCTATGTGGCATGTACTATCTGTGAACTCTAGTCTCTGAGGCAAATACTATAATCTATGAGGCAAATACAACTATTCTTCACAATTAAATCACTTTCCCTTTCTAGCAACAGCTGTAGGGCCTTTTCTGTGGGGTGCCTAACTTTATGTGAACGGGAGCTGTGTACATGTCTGTCTGCACTTCCATCAGAAAGCCCATCCATTCTTGTTGTTCACTGGTTGCCAAGGCAACAACTCTATGTGGGTGAAGAGGACTGAGTGTGAGGCAAAATGTTCACACAGCCTACTGCCACCACCTATGCTATATTAGCGAAACAACAATTAACTGGAATAGGTTAAAGAGTCTTGTAACTCCTTTCCCTCAGAAAAATGCAAGAACAAGCCCAAAGCACCTATTTCCCGCTCCTTTAAACTATTAGCTCAAAACCCATAGAAATCTATGTAGATTGGTGAAGGCAAAATGGCTGCCGCTTCTTTTGAGGGGACATTATGGCCGTCACAGTTCTGATGATACTATAGAAGGCTTATAAGGATGAAAACAAAATGGCTGCCAAACTGTAAAACCCCCTTTTTGGCGCCAAACACCTCCTTAAGACAAATAGCAGATGCTAGCCTTGCCCTTTTCACTCTCTGACAGAAAGCAAACCTTCAATATCTTTTTAAAAGGGCAGGCAAACAGCTTTTTTACTTTGAAAGCTGCCCCTAACTCTCCTTCACAAGTCTTAGAGAGTAGGCTGTATGTATCTTTATCTTTCTATCAGGAAAGCTAATCGTCAGGGCAATAAGGCCTATTGCACTGTGGAAACAGTGCCTTTTCCTCATAGACACACCCTGAGGGAGTGGGCTCTCTCTTTTCTTTCTTTTGGCAAGCTAAAAAATGGCAAAGCCATGCAGGTCACAAGCACTATGGAAGCTGTGCCTTTCTCTCTTACACACTTCCACACAAGGAGTGGGCTCTCTAACTTTCTATTAGCAATCTGAATCGGCCACAGGCCGATCAGGCTCCTTAGAACTATGATGGCACAACCGGGAAGATTAAGGGAAACTATACGTGTCTGGCTATTTTCCCAGTGACCATCGGTATGCCCTGTATACTTTAATACCTCCAAAATAGAAGACCTGCCTAATGCTGAGGGGGAAAGATCTGCACCTCAGCTTAACCATCAGCCATCAGCAGCAGTCTTTCACATAGATGAGAGTTCTGACCACTCTTAAGTCACCAAGAACACTGTCTTTGCAGGAAATATTATATGCTTAGCTGTTTTAACTTCATTTGTAAGGAGCAGTGCTTTCTTGTCAAAGTCCGGCTTGCATTTTATATTTGAGGTGCATTGTTTATCATTTTCTCCTCATGTCAGCACTCAGTTCTTTGAGGTCAATTCCATTACATTTTGCTGAGCTGAAAAATGACTGCATTTTTAGCGTCTCATTGTCCACCTAATAACAGATACTCCAAAAAGTAGAGCAAAATAAAGTGCTCTTTTCCCAAAAATGTGGCTTGGGGTGGGTAGGTCAGAAGATTTCTATTAGTCATTTTGGATTATATCGAGTTTTGCTTAAATCACTGTGGGATATTCTACACTGTAGAGTTAAGGCTGAATTTCTCAGCTGTTTTTCACTTGGCCTTCAGTAACATCAAGGAAAAGACAACGAAAGATGACTCTATTTAAAGTGGTGCTTATCGTCAGTAGCTGTTCACAGATTTGAATATTCACAGATTCAACCACCGCAGCTTGAAAATATTTTTTTAAGATTCCAAAATCACAAGCTTTGATTTTGCCATTTTATGTATGGGACATCATTTTATGCCACCATTATATATAATGAGGATTTTGATATCCATGGGTGTCCTGGAGTCAAATTAACTGTACTCATTTTTTGAGTTTAGTGATTATGATAGTAGGCTTAACTCTTGCCTTTTCTCACATGGAGTAGGAAAAAATGAGGCTCCTGAACTTAGTTCCAATGCCTCACTTTGCAATTTTCTGAATCCACAATTTCATTGCAATTTTCACATCCAGTCTCCTGATACATGCAGACATAACCCCCTCTCAAATCCCTCAGAATCTCCTGTCTCTTTCAAATATATTCTTTCTCCTCTGTCTTTTTACAATAATGTCTGGAAGTAAAGGTACATAACTTTCTGTAACAATGTTGAAGGAGAAAAGAAGCAAAAACAGGTACGCTTGAATCAGGGTGCGATTCACAGAGGGTTTAGGATGTGAAAATTGGCCTTTCACTCCCATGTAGTTGCCTTATTTGCAGTGTAACAAAAATGAGGTCAGATTAATTTTTGTAGATGATGGTTTGACAGTTTCTCATTGGTTTAATAAGACTACACTAATTGGATTTAACAATTAGATTTAGATGAACATATGGAGGTCGACATGCTTCCCATCTCCGAAAAGTAGTTGCACAGGGCATGCCACAAAATTGAACATCATGTGGATATATATGAATCTAGACCTGAAGGATAAGTCATGAGAAGGCATTGGGACCAAAATTGTGGATTTTGATATGACATGTCAAGGGTCTTTTTACTGTGAGGGGAAATAGTCAGCACTTCCTTAAGGACTCATGGCTGTCTCCAACATTTTCCCTCTTTGGTGTTCAAAAAAGTGAGAAGCAGCAGCGTGGCGGGGGGAGTCAAGAAGGCTGGCATCTTTAAGTTCTCCTAGGATGGACCAAGCTCTCACTTCCATCACTCAGAGATGGTTCCTTAGATATACTGTATAAGATTTAAGGTTCAGTATTTCCATTCACCCTTGAAGAAGTCAAGCCAGGTTTTCCGGATCAATTATTTGACTAAATTTTGAAGACATATATATATATGAATACATACAGTAATTTCTGGACAAGAAATAAATTGTCCAAAACCTATTAGAAAGCATGAGGTTTGTGGAACTTCAACATGTGCTGAGCAACAGATATATATATATATATATATATATATATATATATATATATATATATATATATATATATACACGCCATATATTTTATTGGTCTTTGAATCTTTACGTCAAGCAACAACACAACACACTTGTATGAATTGAGCATGAATTGATGAACTTTATTGAACAAAGAAGAGGTGATCCATTCTTCCTCCCGGGAAAACCCATCTTTTAACTCCTCCTGAGCTACAATTCAAAGGATATTTGCAGCAATCAGGGGGAAGGCAATGCAGAGAAGGCGAAAAACCCATTTCCACCCAGAGCCAATTTGGGGATAATGGGGAAAAATTCCTTCTCGGCTCCAATTCAGGCAACCAGCTGTGGCCTGCACTGCCAGGTTAAAAGAGGGGAATGCTGAAACATGATCCATTATGGAGCCCTGGGTTCCTCTTGCATGGATGGCAGGCTTCTTCTATCCAGGACTCTGCTTTGTCTTGAATACAGGTCTTCAGCTTCGTCTCTTGATTCAGTTCTGGCCAGTTTGGAGAACCAAGTGAGGATGGTTCTTTCTTCTTCCTCTCTCTTTCCTTCCTTCCTTCCATCTTCCTCTGGTGCCTTAGCCTTCCAAACTAAATGGGGGGGGGGGGATGGATCCCATGCAAACCGATGTTTGTCAAGTTGATGAGGCCTGGCTTTAGCCCAATGGGGCTCATTTGAAGGCATGGGATCCCGATGAAAGAAGCTGAATCCCTGCTTTTTGGAGTATGCCGCCCTACAGAGACATAGTCCAAAAAGCAGCCTTATTCCAGCTGGGAGATACTTACCTGCTCTTTGAAGGAAGGCACCAGAAATACTTTCCTGAATGGCTGCAAGTGATGGCTACAAACCTTTATACATACATGGCTATATTATGACCTCAGGAGGTACTGGCACATTGGGGAGTTTGTGTGAGAGAGGCAGGTGTCTTGCTTATATCTGAAACCTCCTGTGCTGTTAATACACTATTAAATTCCTTCTGGGAATATTTTGGAATTTTTTTTTAAAGAAAGGAAAGTGAGATCTAAATAAATGCAATGATAATGAGAATAAAATATATGGCTCTGGGGTGATTTCAGATTGTTGTTTTTGTTGTTGATAATATTATTATCATTGTTATCATCATCTTTAATTTTTTCCCCACCTTTATTTCACTGGACTCAAGACAGCTAACAATAACATGACACAAGATAATAGAATTCAAATAGTAGGACAAAATGCACCTTTACTTAGGATTATGTCACAACATTGGGTTTCTTCCTCAATGCATTGGAACTGGCCCTTTTCTTTTGGTTCAAGAAAAGCGCCTGGTTTTCAGTCTGAAAAGTAGACAGAAATTTGGCTGAGAAAAAAAAGAAATGAAATGATTTGGGAAGATATTTCAAAATTACTGATTTTAATCCTAAACTATACCAGATATTTTGAATTTAAGCTGCCTGAATTCTTATTGATTGATTCATTCATTTATTGGCTTCATTTATACTCCGCCTTTCTCACCCCGCAGAGGACTCTCGGCAGCTTACAACTCCGCCAACATCTTCATCATATTCTCACTTTTGGAAGCTGAAGTCCAGAAAATTTGCAAGTTCAAAGGTGGAGAAATATTGTTCAAAATTAGGGGCATTACAGCATGTAATAAATCCAACATTATATAAAATGTTACGTATAACATTTGGAGTACGTTATAACAATGGAGTACGTATAACAATGGAGTACGTTAGGCGGGGGAGGGGGAAGCAACCCACGTATCCAATCTGTTTTCCATTCCTTCTCTGTACTTTTGAACCATTCATCCTTGTGTGTGTGTGTGTGTGTGTGTGTGTGTGTGTGTGTATTCATTTCTTTCCATCAGTTATAAGTCATATAGGAAACAATACTGAATATGTAAAACGTAAAGCGAGGCATTAAGACTAAGTATTTGATTCCAATTTTAAAACAATGTTAAACCTCCAAGTTTAAAACAGAATTAAAATACTTACAAAGTAGTGAAAGGAAACAAGTATGAAATGGTAACACCTTTTACCACTGGGTTGTTGTCGGTTTTTTCGGCTTATATGGCCATGTTCTAGAGGCATTCTCTCCTGACCTTTTACCACTAATTCTGTGCCTCATTTTAAGTTATCCTTCTCCCATATTATTTCCGCTGTTGCTGACCATTGACTTATATCTAGAAAGCTATACATCACATTTAACATATATATGCCATATATATATATTCCATACCTAAAATGAGATGGATAATGTTTTAATTAGGAGATGCAAATGGTTTATGTTTATATTACTTTTGATTGGTTTTATAATAAGTATTAATGTTTTAAATGTTTTATGATGTTCTTCGGCATTGAATCGCTGTCCCTGAGGGCTGAGAAGGGCGGTATACAAATATAGTAAATAAATAAATATATACAGCATTAATCTAAATAGCTGCAATATTTGTCTGACTAAATCAGGTATTTTGCACACACCATTGTCTCCAGATATTGTTAGACTCCCTTTCCCATCAGTCATCACTCAACTATCTGGGGTTAATGGAAGAGGCAGTCCAGAAGGGCCTCCGAATTTCTATCCTGAATACCAATTTTGGAAGAAATCTTTTGTGTGTGATTACATTTCAATTTAGGGGCTTTTCTGAATCTGAAAGAAAGGTTTGTCAACAAAATTGGCAATGGTAACCACAAATTACCCATAAGAACCCTTGAAATGAGGGACTCATAAATGGTAACATTTTGCAAAGAAGCCGCAGACCCGGGTTACTGGCCAACACACCTTTTGGTGCCACAAAGGTTAGACCTCTTTCTGGGTCTGTTTGACCCGTTGATTCTAAAACACGACGCTAGTTTTCCTGTATCGGCTCTAGTTTATGAGATACAGTACATCTGGCATCATGTCGCCCCTGCACACCCATAGAAAACCACGATAACCTTCTCTGTGAAACAATAGAAGATGTGGTCTATCCAATGTTATTTTTTTGAATCAGTGACCTAGTACTCCCAGGAACAGGCCTAAACACCAAGACACATAGAATTTGGTTTTGTTTTGGCTGAGTATTTGGTACAGAGAGCTGATGGTGCAAGAATCTTCTTTACTTCTGCTAGAATAAAGTTTTCCATGGTACTAAAATGCTGGAAAAGTAGTTTAAATAATCCTAATATCCTTTCTAAAGTTCCCCTTTGCATTTTAATATTCCAACACGGCAGTGGCAATATGTCCTCATCAGCAGAGAGAAGATCAGGTTTGTTTTTTTTTTTGCAAAAGGTGTTTTTGATGGGAATGGTAGAAATATATTTTCAGTTTCTCAGAAGTATCCTAAAAAGGGAAGTTGAATAAGATTCCTTAGCAGCCATATATTTTATTGGTCTTTGAATCTTTACGTCAAGCAAAAACACAACACACTTGTATGAATTGAGCATGAATTGATGAACTTTATTGAACAAAGAAGAGGTGATCCATTCTTCCTCCCGGGAAAACCCATCTTTTAACTCCTCCTGAGCTACAATTCAAAGGATATTTGCAGCAATCAGGGGGAAGGCAATGCAGAGAAGGTGAAAAACCCATTTCCACCCAGAGCCAATTTGGGGATAATGGGGAAAAATTCCTTCTCGGCTCCAATTCAGGCAACCAGCTGTGGCCTGCATTGCCAGGTTAAAAGAGGGGAATGCTGAAACATGATCCATTATGGAGCCCTGGGTTCCTCTTGCATGGATGGCAGGCTTCTTCTATCCAGGACTCTGCTTTGTCTTGAATACAGGTCTTCAGCTTCGTCTCTTGATTCAGTTCTGGCCAGTTTGGAGAACCAAGTGAGGATGGTTCTTTCTTCTTCCTCTCTCTTTCCTTCCTTCCTTCCTTCCTTCCTTCCTTCCTTCCTTCCTTCTTCCTCTGGTGCCTTAGCCTTCCAAAATAAGTGGGGGGGGGGGGTGGATCCCATGCAAACGGATGTTTGTTGAGTTGATGAGGCCTGGCTTTAGCCCAATGGGGCTCACTTTGAAGGCATGGGACCCCGATGAAATTAGCTGAAGCCCTGCTTTTTGGAGTATGCCGCCCTACAGAGACATAGTCCAAAAAGCAGCCTTATCCCAGCTGGGAGATACTTACCTGCTCTTTGAAGGAAGGCACCAGAAATACTTTCCTGAATGGCTGCAAGTGATGGCTACAAACCTTTATACATACATGGCTATATTATGACCTCAGGAGGTACTGGCACATTGGTGAGTTTGGGAGGGAGAGGCAGGTATCTTGCTTATATCTGAAAGCTCCTGTGCTGTTAATACACTATTAAATTCCTTCTGGGAATATTTTGGAATCTTTTTTTAAAGAAAGGAAAGCGAGATCTAAATAAATGCAATGATAATGAGAATAAAATATATGGCTGTGGGGTGATTTAACGTTGTTGTTGTTGTTGATGATGATATTATTATTATCATTGTTACCATCATCTTTAATTTTTTCCCACCTCTATTTCACCGGACTCAAGACAGATAAGAATGACATGACACAAGATAATAGAATTCAAATAGTAGGACAAAATGCACCTTTAGTTGGGATTATGTCACAACGTTGGGTTTCTTCCTCAATGCACTGGAACTGGCCTTTTTCATTTGGTTCAGAAAAAGCTCCTGGTTTTCAGTCTGAAATGTAGTCAGAAAATTGGCTGAGAAAAAAAAAAGAAATTAAATGATTTGGGAAGATATTTTAAAATCACTGATTTTAATCTGAAGCTATACCAGACATTTTGGATTTCAGCTGCCTGAATTCTTATTGATTGATTGATTCATTTATTGGCTTCATTTATACTCCGCCTTTCTCACCCCGCAGAGGACTCACGGCAGCTTACAACTCTGCCAACTTCTTCATCATATTCTCACTTTTGGAAGCTGAAGTTCAGAAAATTTGCAGGGCCAAAGGTGGAGAAATATTGTTCATAATTAGGGACATTACAGCAAGTATTAAATCCAACATTATATAAAATGTTACGTATAACAATTATCACCATAACAATGGATTACGTTAGGCGGGGGAGGGGGGAAGCGACCCACGTATCCAATCTGTTTTCCATTTCTTCCCTGTCTGTACTTTTGAACCATTCATCCTTGTGCGTGTGTGTGTATGTATATGTGCATGTGTATATATATATATATATATATATATATATATATATATATATTCATTTCTTTCCATCAGTTATGAGCCATATAGGAAACAATACTGAATATGTAAAACATAAAGCAAGGCATTAAGACTAAGTATTTGATTCCAATTTTAAAACAATGTTAAACCTTCAAGTTTAAAACAGAATTAAAATACTTACAAAGTAGTGAAAGGAAACGAGTATGAAATGGTAACACCTTTTACCACTGGGTTGTCGTCGGTTTTTTCGGGCTATATGGCCATGTTCTAGAGGCATTCTCTCCTGACCTTTTACCACTAATTCTGTGCCTCATTTTCTGTTATCCTTCTCCCATATTATTTCCTCTGTTGCTAACCACTGACTTATATCTAGAAAGCTATACATCACATTTAACATATATATGTCATATATATATTCCATACCTATAATGAGATGGATAATGTTTTTAATTAGGAGATGCAAATGGTTTATGTTTATATTACTTTTGATTGGTTTTATAATAAGTATTAATGTTTTAAATGTTTTATGATGTTCTTCGGCATTGAATCGCTGTCCCTGAGGGCTGAGAAGGGCGGTATACAAATATAGTAAATAAATAAATATATACAGCATTAATCTAAATAGCTGCAATATTTGTCTGACTAAATCAGGTATTTTGCACACACCATTGTCTCCAGATATTGTTAGACTCCCTTTCCCATCAGTCATCACTCAACTATCTGGGGTTAATGGAAGAGGCAGTCCAGAAGGGCCTCCGAATTTCTATCCTGAATACCAATTTTGGAAGAAATCTTTTGTGTGTGATTACATTTCAATTTAGGGGCTTTTCTGAATCTGAAAGAAAGGTTTGTCAACAGAATTGGTCATGGTAACCACAAATTTCCCATAAGAACCCTTGAAATGAGGGACCCATAAGTGGTAACATTTTGCAAAGAAGCCGCAGGCCCGGATTACTGGCCGACACACCTTTTGGTGCCTCAAAGGTTAGACCTCTTTCTGGGTCTGTTTGACCTGTTGATTCTAAAACATGACACTATTTTTCCTGTATCGGCTCTAGTTTTTGAGATACAGAACATCTGGCATCTACATGTCGCCCCTGCACACCCATAGAAAACCATGATAACCTTCTCTGTGAAACACTAGAAGATGTGGTCTATCCAATGTTATTTTTTTGAATCAGTGACCCAGTACTCCCAGGAACAGGCCTAAACACCAAGACACATAGAATTTGGTTTTGTTTTGGCTGTGTATTTGGTACAGAGAGCTGATGGTGCAAGAATCTTCTTTACTTCTGCTAGAATAAAGTTTTCCATGGTACTAAAATGCTGGAAAAGTAGTTTAAATAATCCTAATATCCTTTCTAAAGTTCCCCTTTGCATTTTAATATTCCGACACGGCAGTGGCAATATGTCCTCATCAGCAGAGAGAAGATCAGTTGTTGTTTTTTTGCAAAAGGTGTTTTTGATGGGAATGGTAGAAATATATTTTCAATTTCTCAGAAGTATCCTAAAAAGGGAAGTTGAATAAGATTCCTTAGCAGCCATATATTTTATTGGTCTTTGAATCTTTACGTCAAGCAACAACACAACACACTTGTATGAATTGAGCATGAATTGATGAACTTTATTGAACAAAGAAGAGGTGATCCATTCTTCCTCCCGGGAAAACCCATCTTTTAACTCCTCCTGAGCTACAATTCAAAGGATATTTGCAGCAATCAGGGGGAAGGCAATGCAGAGAAGGCGAAAAACCCATTTCCACCCAGAGCCAATTTGGGGATAATGGGGAAAAATTCCTTCTCGGCTCCAATTCAGGCAACCAGCTGTGGCCTGCACTGCCAGGTTAAAAGAGGGGAATGCTGAAACATGATCCATTATGGAGCCCTGGGTTCCTCTTGCATGGATGGCAGGCTTCTTCTATCCAGGACTCTGCTTTGTCTTGAATATAGGTCTTCAGCTTCGTCTCTTGATTCAGTTCTGGCCAGTTTGGAGAACCAAGTGAGGATGGTTCTTTCTTCTTCCTCTCTCTTTCCTTCCTTTCTTCTTCCTCTGGTGCTTTAGCCTTCCAAACTAAGCGGGGGGGGGGGGGGGGGGAGATCCCATGCAAACGGATGTTTGTTGAGTTGATGAGGCCTGGCTTTAGCCCAATGGGGCTCACTTTGAAGGCATGGGACCCCGATGAAATAAGCTGAAGCCCTGCTTTTTGGAGTATGCCGCCCTACAGAGACATAGTCCAAAAAGCAGCCTTATTCCAGCTGGGAGATACTTACCTGCTCTTTGAAGGAAGGCACCAGAAATACTTTCCTGAATGGCTGCAAGTGATGGCTACAAACCTTTATACATACATGGCTATATTATGACCTCAGGAGGTACTGGCACATTGGTGAGTTTGGGAGGGAGAGGCAGGTATCTTGCTTATATCTGAAAGCTCCTGTGCTGTTAATACACTATTAAATTCCTTCTGGGAATATTTTGGAATCTTTTTTTAAAGAAAGGAAAGCGAGATCTAAATAAATGCAATGATAATGAGAATAAAATATATGGCTGTGGGGTGATTTCAGGTTGTTGTTGTTGATGATGATAATATTATTATCATTGTGGTCATCGTCATCTTTAATTTTTTTCCCCCAACTTTATTTCACCGGACTCAAGACAGCTAACAATGACATGACACAAGATAATAGAATTCAAATAGTAGGACAAAATGCACTTTTACTTAGGATTATGGCACAACATTGGGTTTCCTCCACAGTGCATTGGAACTGGCCCTTTTCTTTTGGTTCAAGAAAAGCGCCTGGTATTCAGTCTGAAAAGTAGACTGAAATTTGGCTGAGAAAAAAAAGAAATGAAATGATTTGGGAAGATATTTTAAAATTACTGATTTTAATCCGAAGCTGTACCAGATGTTTTGGATTTCAGCTGCCTGAATTCTTATTGATTGATTGATTCATTTATTGGCTTCATTTATACTCCGCCTTTCTCACCCCGCAGAGGACTCACGGCAGCTTACAACTCCGCCAACTTCTTCATCATATTCTCACTTTTGGAAGCTGAAGTTCAGAAAATTTGCAGGGCCAAAGGTGGAGAAATATTGTTCATAATTAGGGACATTACAGCAAGTATTAAATCCAACATTATATAAAATGTTACGTATAACAATTATCACCATAACAATGGATTACGTTAGGCGGGGGAGGGGGGAAGCGACCCACGTATCCAATCTGTTTTCCATTTCTTCCCTGTCTGTACTTTTGAACCATTCATCCTTGTGCGTGTGTGTGTATGTATATGTGCATGTGTGTATATATATATATATATATATATATATATATATATATATTCATTTCTTTCCATCAGTTATGAGCCATATAGGAAACAATACTGAATATGTAAAACATAAAGCAAGGCATTAAGACTAAGTATTTGATTCCAATTTTAAAACAATGTTAAACCTTCAAGTTTAAAACAGAATTAAAATACTTACAAAGTAGTGAAAGGAAACGAGTATGAAATGGTAACACCTTTTACCACTGGGTTGTTGTAGGTTTTTTCGGGCTATATGGCCATGTTATAGAGGCATTCTCTCCTGACCTTTTACCACTAATTCTATGCCTCATTTTATGTTATCCTTCTCCCATATTATTTCCTCTGTTGCTGACCACTGACTTATATCTAGAAAGCTATATATATCATAATTATCATATATATGATATATTCCATACCTACAATGAGATGGATAATGTTTTTAATTAGGAGATGCAAATGGTTTATGTTTATATTACTTTTGTTTGGCTTTATAATATGTATTAATGTTTTAAATGTTTTATGATGTTCTTCGGCATTGAATCGCTGCCCCTGAGGGCTGAGAAGGGCGGTATACAAATATAGTAAATAAATAAATATATACAGCATTCATCTAAATAGCTGTAATATTTGCCTGACTAAATCAGGTATTTTGCACATGCTATTGTCTCCAGATATTGTGAGACTCCCTTTCCCATCATTCATCTCCCAACTAACTGGGGTTAGTGGAAAAGGCAATCTAGCAGGGCCTCCAAATTTGTATCCTGAATACCAATTTTGGAAGAAATCATTTGTGTTTGATTACATTTCAATTTTAGGGGCTTTTCTGAATCCGAAAGAAAGGTTTGTCAACAGAATTGGCCATGGTAACCACAAATTTCCCATAAGAACCCTTGAAATGAGGGACCCATAAGTGGTAACATTTTGCAAAGAAGCCGCAGACCCGGATTACTGGCCAACACACCTTTTGGTGCCTCAAAGGTTAGACCTCTTTCTGGGTCTGTTTGACCTGTTGATTCTAAAACATGACGCTAGTTTTCCTGTATCGGCTCTAGTTTTTGAGATACAGAACATCTGGCATCTACATGTCGCCCCTGCACGCCCATAGAAAACCATGATAACCTTCTCTGTGAAACAACAGAAGATGTGGTCTATCCAATGTTATTTTTTTGAATCAGTGACCTAGTACTCCCAGGAACAGGCCTGAACATCAAGACACATAGAATTTGTTTTGGTTTGGCTGTGTATTTGGTACAGAGCTGACCGTGCAAGAATCTTCTTTACCTCTGCTAGAATAAAGTTTTCCATGATACTAAAATGCTGGAAAATTAGCTTAAATAATCCTAATATCCTTTATAATGTTTCCCTTTGCATTTTAATATTCCAACACGGCAGTGGCAATATGTCCTCATCAGCAGAGAGAAGATCAGGGTTTTTTTTTTTTTTTTTTTTTTTTTTTTTTTTTTTTTTTTGCAAAAGGTGTTTTTGGTGGGAATGGTAGAAATATATTTTCAATTTCTCAGAAGTATCCTAAAAAGGGAAGTTGAATAAGATTCCTTAGCAGCCATATATTTTATTGGTCTTTGAATCTTTACGTCAAGCAACAACACAACACACTTGTATGAATTGAGCATGAATTGATGAACTTTATTGAACAAAGAAGAGGTGATCCATTCTTCCTCCCGGGAAAACCCATCTTTTAACTCCTCCTGAGCTACAATTCAAAGGATATTTGCAGCAATCAGGGGGAAGGCAATGCAGAGAAGGCGAAAAACCCATTTCCACCCAGAGCCAATTTGGGGATAATGGGGAAAAATTCCTTCTCGGCTCCAATTCAGGCAACCAGCTGTGGCCTGCATTGCCAGGTTAAAAGAGGGGAATGCTGAAACATGATCCATTATGGAGCCCTGGATTCCTCTTGCATGGATGGCAGGCTTCTTCTATCCAGGACTCTGCTTTGTCTTGAATACAGGTCTTCAGCTTCGTCTCTTGATTCAGTTCTGGCCAGTTTGGAGAACCAAGTGAGGATGGTTCTTTCTTCTTCCTCTCTCTTTCCTTCCTTCCTTCCATCTTCCTCTGGTGCCTTAGCCTTCCAAACTAAGTGGGGGGGGGGGGGGGTGGATCCCATGCAAACGGATGTTTGTTGAGTTGATGAGGCCTGGCTTTAGCCCAATGGGGCTCACTTTGAAGGCATGGGACCCCGATGAAATAAGCTGAAGCCCTGCTTTTTGGAGTATGCCGCCCTACAGAGACATAGTCCAAAAAGTAGCCTTATCCCAGCTGGAAGATACTTACCTGCTCTTTGAAGGAAGGCACCAGAAATACTTTCCTGAATGGCTGCAAGTGATGGCTACAAACCTTTATACATACATGGCTATATTATGACCTCAGGAGGTGCTGGCACATTGGGGAGTTTGTGTGAGAGGTGCAGGTGTCTTGCTTATATCTGAAAGCTCCCGTGCTGTTAATACACTATTAAATTCCTTCTGGGAATATTTTGGAATCTTTTTTTAAAGAAAGGAAAGTGAGATCTAAATAAATGCAATGATAATGAGAATAAAATATATGGCTCTGGGGTGATTTCAGATTGTTGTTTTTGTTGTTGATAATATTATTATCATTGTTATCATCATCTTTAATTTTTTCCCCACCTTTATTTCACTGGACTCAAGACAGCTAACAATAACATGACACAAGATAATAGAATTCAAATAGTAGGACAAAATGCACCTTTCGTTGGGATTATGTCACAACATTTGGTTCCTTCCACAATGCATTGGAACTGGCCCTTTTCTTTTGGTTCAAGAAAAGATCCTGGTTTTCAGTCTGAAAAGTAGACAGAAATTTGGCTGAGAAAAAAAAGTAATTAAATGATTTGGGGAAATATTTTAAAATTACTGATTTTAATCTGAAGCTATACCAGATATTTTGGATTTCAGCTGCCTGAATTCTTATTGATTGATTGATTAATTGATTCATTTATTGGCTTCATTTATACTCCGCCTTTCTCACCCCGCAGAGGACTCTCGGCAGCTTACAACTCTGCCAACTTCTTCATCATATTCTCACTTTTGGAAGCTGAAGTCCAGAAAATTTGCAGGGCCAAAGGTGGAGAAATACTGTTCAAAATTAGGGACATTGCAGCAAGTATTAAATCCAACATTATATAAAATGTTACGTATAACAATTATAACAATAACAATGGAGTACGTGAGGTGGGGGAGGGGAGAAGAAACTCACGTATCCAATCTGTTTTCCATTCCTTCTCTGTCTGTACTTTAGAACCATTCATCCTTGTGTGTGTATATTCATTTCTTTCCATCAGTTACGAGCCATATAGATAACAGTACCAAATATGTAAAACATAAAGCGAGGCATTAAGACTAAGTATTTGATTCTAATTTTAAACAATGTTAAACCCCCAAGTTTAAAAGAGAATTAAAATACATATGTAGTAGTGATAAGAAACGAGTATGAAATGGTAACACCTGTTACCACTAATTCTGTGCCTCATTTTATGTTATCCTTCTCCCATATTATTTCCTCTGTTGCTGACCACTCACTTATATCTAGAAAACTATACATCATATTTCTCATATATATGCCATATTTATTCCATACCTACAATGAGATGGATAATGTTTTTAATTAGGAGATGCAAATGGTTTATGTTTATATTACTTTTGTTTGGTTTTATAATATGTATTAATGTTTTAAATGTTTTATGATGTTCTTCGGCATTGAATCGCTGCCCCTGAGGGCTGAGAAGGGCGGTATACAAATATAGTAAATAAATAAATATATACAGCATTCATCTACATAGCTGCAATATTTGTCTGACTAAATCAGGTATTTTGCACACACCATTGTCTCCAGATATTGTTAGACTCCCTTTCCCATCAGTTATCACTCAACTATCTGGGGTTAATGGAACAGGCAGTCCAGCAGGGCCTCCGAATTTCTATCCTGAATATCAATTTTGGAAGAAATCTTTTGTGTGTGATTGCATTTCAATTTTAGGGGCTTTTCTGAATCTGAAAGAAAGGTTTGTCAACAAAATTGGCAATGGTAACCACAAATTACCCATAAGAACCCTTGAAATGAGAGCCCATAAGTGGTAACATTTTGCAAAGAAGCCGCAGACCCGGATTACTGGCCAACACACCTTTTGTGCCTCAAAGGTTAGACCCCTTTCTGGGTATGTTTGACCTGTTGATTCTAAAGCATGGCGTTAGTTTTCATGTATCGGCTCTAGTTTTTGAGATACAGAACATCTGGCATCTACATGTCGCCCCTGCACGCCCATAGAAAACCATGATAACCTTCTCTGTGAAACAATAGAAGATGTGGTCTATCCAATGTTATTTTTTTGAATCAGTGACCTAGTACTCCCAGGAACAGGCCTGAACATCAAGACACATAGAATTTGTTTTGGTTTGGCTGTGTATTTGGTACAGAGCTGACCGTGCAAGAATCTTCTTTACCTCTGCTAGAATAAAGTTTTCCATGATACTAAAATGCTGGAAAATTAGCTTAAATAATCCTAATATCCTTTATAATGTTTCCCTTTGCATTTTAATATTCCAACACGGCAGTGGCAATATGTCCTCATCAGCAGAGAGAAGATCAGGGTTGTTTTTTTTTGCAAAAGGTGTTTTTGGTGGGAATGGTAGAAATATATTTTCAATTTCTCAGAAGTATCCTAAAAAGGGAAGTTGAATAAGATTCCTTAGCAGCCATATATTTTATTGGTCTTTGAATCTTTACGTCAAGCAACAACACAACACACTTTATGAATTGAGCATGAATTGATGAACTTTATTGAACAAAGAAGAGGTGATCCATTCTTCCTCCCGGGAAAACCCATCTTTTAACTCCTCCTGAGCTACAATTCAAAGGATATTTGCAGCAATCAGGGGGAAGGCAATGCAGAGAAGGCGAAAAACCCATTTCCACCCAGAGCCAATTTGGGGATAATGGGGAAAAATTCCTTCTCGGCTCCAATTCAGGCAAGCAGCTGTGGCCTGCATTGCCAGGTTAAAAGAGGGGAATGCTGAAACATGATCCATTATGGAGCCCTGGGTTCCTCTTGCATGGATGGCAGGCTTCTTCTATCCAGGACTCTGCTTTGTCTTGAATACAGGTCTTCAGCTTCGTCTCTTGATTCAGTTCTGGCCAGTTTGGAGAACCAAGTGAGGATGGTTCTTTCTTCTTCCTCTCTCTTTCCTTCCTTTCTTCTTCCTCTGGTGCTTTAGCCTTCCAAACTAAGCGGGGGGGGGGGGGGGGGGAGATCCCATGCAAACGGATGTTTGTTGAGTTGATGAGGCCTGGCTTTAGCCCAATGGGGCTCACTTTGAAGGCATGGGACCCCGATGAAATAAGCTGAAGCCCTGCTTTTTGGAGTATGCCGCCCTACAGAGACATAGTCCAAAAAGCAGCCTTATTCCAGCTGGGAGATACTTACCTGCTCTTTGAAGGAAGGCACCAGAAATACTTTCCTGAATGGCTGCAAGTGATGGCTACAAACCTTTATACATACATGGCTATATTATGACCTCAGGAGGTACTGGCACATTGGTGAGTTTGGGAGGGAGAGGCAGGTATCTTGCTTATATCTGAAAGCTCCTGTGCTGTTAATACACTATTAAATTCCTTCTGGGAATATTTTGGAATCTTTTTTTAAAGAAAGGAAAGCGAGATCTAAATAAATGCAATGATAATGAGAATAAAATATATGGCTGTGGGGTGATTTCAGGTTGTTGTTGTTGATGATGATAATATTATTATCATTGTGGTCATCGTCATCTTTAATTTTTTTCCCCCAACTTTATTTCACCGGACTCAAGACAGCTAACAATGACATGACACAAGATAATAGAATTCAAATAGTAGGACAAAATGCACTTTTACTTAGGATTATGGCACAACATTGGGTTTCCTCCACAGTGCATTGGAACTGGCCCTTTTCTTTTGGTTCAAGAAAAGCGCCTGGTATTCAGTCTGAAAAGTAGACTGAAATTTGGCTGAGAAAAAAAAGAAATGAAATGATTTGGGAAGATATTTTAAAATTACTGATTTTAATCCGAAGCTATACCAGATGTTTTGGATTTCAGCTGCCTGAATTCTTATTGATTGATTGATTCATTTATTGGCTTCATTTATACTCCGCCTTTCTCACCCCGCAGAGGACTCACGGCAGCTTACAACTCCGCCAACTTCTTCATCATATTCTCACTTTTGGAAGCTGAAGTTCAGAAAATTTGCAGGGCCAAAGGTGGAGAAATATTGTTCATAATTAGGGACATTACAGCAAGTATTAAATCCAACATTATATAAAATGTTACGTATAACAATTATCACCATAACAATGGATTACGTTAGGCGGGGGAGGGGGGAAGCGACCCACGTATCCAATCTGTTTTCCATTTCTTCCCTGTCTGTACTTTTGAACCATTCATCCTTGTGCGTGTGTGTGTATGTATATGTGCATGTGTGTATATATATATATATATATATATATATATATATATATATATATTCATTTCTTTCCATCAGTTATGAGCCATATAGGAAACAATACTGAATATGTAAAACATAAAGCAAGGCATTAAGACTAAGTATTTGATTCCAATTTTAAAACAATGTTAAACCTTCAAGTTTAAAACAGAATTAAAATACTTACAAAGTAGTGAAAGGAAACGAGTATGAAATGGTAACACCTTTTACCACTGGGTTGTTGTAGGTTTTTTCGGGCTATATGGCCATGTTATAGAGGCATTCTCTCCTGACCTTTTACCACTAATTCTATGCCTCATTTTATGTTATCCTTCTCCCATATTATTTCCTCTGTTGCTGACCACTGACTTATATCTAGAAAGCTATATATATCATAATTATCATATATATGATATATTCCATACCTACAATGAGATGGATAATGTTTTTAATTAGGAGATGCAAATGGTTTATGTTTATATTACTTTTGTTTGGCTTTATAATATGTATTAATGTTTTAAATGTTTTATGATGTTCTTCGGCATTGAATCGCTGCCCCTGAGGGCTGAGAAGGGCGGTATACAAATATAGTAAATAAATAAATATATACAGCATTCATCTAAATAGCTGTAATATTTGCCTGACTAAATCAGGTATTTTGCACATGCTATTGTCTCCAGATATTGTGAGACTCCCTTTCCCATCATTCATCTCCCAACTAACTGGGGTTAGTGGAAAAGGCAATCTAGCAGGGCCTCCAAATTTGTATCCTGAATACCAATTTTGGAAGAAATCATTTGTGTTTGATTACATTTCAATTTTAGGGGCTTTTCTGAATCCGAAAGAAAGGTTTGTCAACAGAATTGGCCATGGTAACCACAAATTTCCCATAAGAACCCTTGAAATGAGGGACCCATAAGTGGTAACATTTTGCAAAGAAGCCGCAGACCCGGATTACTGGCCAACACACCTTTTGGTGCCTCAAAGGTTAGACCTCTTTCTGGGTCTGTTTGACCTGTTGATTCTAAAACATGACGCTAGTTTTCCTGTATCGGCTCTAGTTTTTGAGATACAGAACATCTGGCATCTACATGTCGCCCCTGCACGCCCATAGAAAACCATGATAACCTTCTCTGTGAAACAACAGAAGATGTGGTCTATCCAATGTTATTTTTTTGAATCAGTGACCTAGTACTCCCAGGAACAGGCCTGAACATCAAGACACATAGAATTTGTTTTGGTTTGGCTGTGTATTTGGTACAGAGCTGACCGTGCAAGAATCTTCTTTACCTCTGCTAGAATAAAGTTTTCCATGATACTAAAATGCTGGAAAATTAGCTTAAATAATCCTAATATCCTTTATAATGTTTCCCTTTGCATTTTAATATTCCAACACGGCAGTGGCAATATGTCCTCATCAGCAGAGAGAAGATCAGGGTTTTGTTTTTTTTTTGCAAAAGGTGTTTTTGGTGGGAATGGTAGAAATATATTTTCAATTTCTCAGAAGTATCCTAAAAAGGGAAGTTGAATAAGATTCCTTAGCAGCCATATATTTTATTGGTCTTTGAATCTTTACGTCAAGCAACAACACAACACACTTTATGAATTGAGCATGAATTGATGAACTTTATTGAACAAAGAAGAGGTGATCCATTCTTCCTCCCGGGAAAACCCATCTTTTAACTCCTCCTGAGCTACAATTCAAAGGATATTTGCAGCAATCAGGGGGAAGGCAATGCAGAGAAGGCGAAAAACCCATTTCCACCCAGAGCCAATTTGGGGATAATGGGGAAAAATTCCTTCTCGGCTCCAATTCAGGCAAGCAGCTGTGGCCTGCATTGCCAGGTTAAAAGAGGGGAATGCTGAAACATGATCCATTATGGAGCCCTGGGTTCCTCTTGCATGGATGGCAGGCTTCTTCTATCCAGGACTCTGCTTTGTCTTGAATACAGGTCTTCAGCTTCGTCTCTTGATTCAGTTCTGGCCAGTTTGGAGAACCAAGTGAGGATGGTTCTTTCTTCTTCCTCTCTCTTTCCTTCCTTTCTTCTTCCTCTGGTGCTTTAGCCTTCCAAACTAAGCGGGGGGGGGGGGGGGGGGGGGAGATCCCATGCAAACGGATGTTTGTTGAGTTGATGAGGCCTGGCTTTAGCCCAATGGGGCTCACTTTGAAGGCATGGGACCCCGATGAAATAAGCTGAAGCCCTGCTTTTTGGAGTATGCCGCCCTACAGAGACATAGTCCAAAAAGCAGCCTTATTCCAGCTGGGAGATACTTACCTGCTCTTTGAAGGAAGGCACCAGAAATACTTTCCTGAATGGCTGCAAGTGATGGCTACAAACCTTTATACATACATGGCTATATTATGACCTCAGGAGGTACTGGCACATTGGTGAGTTTGGGAGGGAGAGGCAGGTATCTTGCTTATATCTGAAAGCTCCTGTGCTGTTAATACACTATTAAATTCCTTCTGGGAATATTTTGGAATCTTTTTTTAAAGAAAGGAAAGCGAGATCTAAATAAATGCAATGATAATGAGAATAAAATATATGGCTGTGGGGTGATTTCAGGTTGTTGTTGTTGATGATGATAATATTATTATCATTGTGGTCATCGTCATCTTTAATTTTTTTCCCCCAACTTTATTTCACCGGACTCAAGACAGCTAACAATGACATGACACAAGATAATAGAATTCAAATAGTAGGACAAAATGCACTTTTACTTAGGATTATGGCACAACATTGGGTTTCCTCCACAGTGCATTGGAACTGGCCCTTTTCTTTTGGTTCAAGAAAAGCGCCTGGTATTCAGTCTGAAAAGTAGACTGAAATTTGGCTGAGAAAAAAAAGAAATGAAATGATTTGGGAAGATATTTTAAAATTACTGATTTTAATCCGAAGCTATACCAGATGTTTTGGATTTCAGCTGCCTGAATTCTTATTGATTGATTGATTCATTTATTGGCTTCATTTATACTCCGCCTTTCTCACCCCGCAGAGGACTCTCGGCAGCTTACAACTCTGCCAACTTCTTCATCATATTCTCACTTTTGGAAGCTGAAGTCCAGAAAATTTGCAGGGCCAAAGGTGGAGAAATACTGTTCAAAATTAGGGACATTGCAGCAAGTATTAAATCCAACATTATATAAAATGTTACGTATAACAATTATAACAATAACAATGGAGTACGTGAGGTCGGGGAGGGGAGAAGAAACTCACGTATCCAATCTGTTTTCCATTCCTTCTCTGTCTGTACTTTAGAACCATTCATCCTTGTGTGTGTATATTCATTTCTTTCCATCAGTTACGAGCCATATAGGAAACAGTACCAAATATGTAAAACATAAAGCGAGGCATTAAGACTAAGTATTTGATTCTAATTTTAAACAATGTTAAACCCCCAAGTTTAAAAGAGAATTAAAATACATATGTAGTAGTGATAAGAAACGAGTATGAAATGGTAACACCTGTTACCACTAATTCTGTGCCTCATTTTATGTTATCCTTCTCCCATATTATTTCCTCTGTTGCTGACCACTCACTTATATCTAGAAAACTATACATCATATTTCTCATATATATGCCATATTTATTCCATACCTACAATGAGATGGATAATGTTTTTAATTAGGAGATGCAAATGGTTTATGTTTATATTACTTTTGTTTGGTTTTATAATATGTATTAATGTTTTAAATGTTTTATGATGTTCTTCGGCATTGAATCGCTGCCCCTGAGGGCTGAGAAGGGCGGTATACAAATATAGTAAATAAATAAATATATACAGCATTCATCTAAATAGCTGCAATATTTGTCTGACTAAATCAGGTATTTTGCACACACCATTGTCTCCAGATATTGTTAGACTCCCTTTCCCATCAGTTATCACTCAACTATCTGGGGTTAATGGAACAGGCAGTCCAGCAGGGCCTCCGAATTTCTATCCTGAATATCAATTTTGGAAGAAATCTTTTGTGTGTGATTGCATTTCAATTTTAGGGGCTTTTCTGAATCTGAAAGAAGGATTCATCAACAAAATTGGCCATGGTAACCACAAATTACCCATAAGAACCCTTGAAATGAGGGACCCATAAGTGGTAACATTTTGCAAAAAAGCCGCAGACCCGGATTACTGGCCAACACACCTTTTGGTGCCTCAAAGGTTAGACCTCTTTCTGGGTCTGACCTGTTGATTCTAAAAGATGACGCTAGTTTTCATGTATCGGCTCTAGTTTTTGAGATACAGAACATCTGGCATTTGCATGTCACCTCCTGCACACCCGTAGAAAACCATGATAACCTTCTCTGTGAAACAATAGAAGATGTGGTCTATCCAATGTTATTTTTTTTTTGAATCAGTGCTCCTAGTACTCCCAGGAACAGGCCTAAATACCAAGACACCTAGAATTTGGTTTTGGTTTGGCTGTGTATTTGGTACAGAGAGCTGACAGTGCAAGAATCTTCTTTACTTCTGCTAGAATAAAGTTTTCCATGGGACGAAAATGCTGGAAAAGTAGTTTAAATAATCCTAATATCCTTTCTAAAGTTCCCCTTTGCATTTTAATATTTTCCAACACAGCTGTGGCAATATGTCCTCATCAGCAGATACAAGATCAGGTTCTTTTTGTTGGTTTTTTTTTTTTTTGCAAAAGGTGTTTTTGATGGGAATGGTTGAAATATTTCTCTATTTCTCAGAGGTATCCTAAAAAGCGAAGTTGAATAAGATTCCTTAGCCGCCATATATTTTATTGGTCTTTGAATCTTTACATCAAGCAACAACATAGCACACTTGTATGAATTGAGCATGAATTGATGAACTTTATTGAACAAAGAAGAGGTGATCCATTCTTCCTCCTTGGAAAACCCATCTTTTAAGTCCTCCTGAGCTACAATTCAAAGGATATTTGCAGTAATCAGGGGGAAGGCAATGCAGAGAAGGCGAAAAACCCATTTCCACCCAGAGCCAATTTGGGGCTAATGGGGAAAAATTCCTTCTCGGCTCCAATTCCAAGAAGACGTGATCCATTCTTGTCATCATCATCTTTAATTCCCCCCCCCCCCCACCTTTATTTCACTGGACTCATGACAGCTAACAATGACATGACACAAGATATTAGAATTCAAATAGTAGGACAAAATGCACCTTTAGTTGGGATTATCTCACAACATTGGGTTTCTTCCACAATGTATTGAAATTCATCTGTGTGTGTGTGTGTATAAATAATATTTCTTTCCATCCATGATCAGCCATGGAGGGAACAATACTGAATATGTAAAACATAAAGTGAGGCATTCAAACTTAGTATTTGATTCCAATTTTAAAACAATGTTAAACCAAGAGGTTTAAAACAGAATTAAAATGCTTACGAAGTAGTGATAGGAAACTAACATGAAATAACACCTTTTAGTACTATTTCTGTGCCTCACTTTATCTTATACTTTTCCCATATAATTTCCTGTTGCTGGCTATTGTCTTATATCTAGAAAGATATACATCATGGCAGCATTCATCTAAATAGCTGTAATATTTGCCTGACTAAATCAGGTATTTTGCACACGCTATTGTCTCCAGATATTGTGAGACTCCCTTTCCCATCATTCATCTCCCAACTAACTGGGGTTAATGGAAAAGGCAATCTAGCAGGGACTCCAGATTTGTATCCTGAATACCAATTTTGGAAAAAAAAATCTTTTGTGTGTGATTCTATTTTAATTTTAGGGGCATTCTCAATATGAAAGAAAGGTTTGTCAATAAAATTGGTCATGGTAAGCACAAAATGACCCATAAGTGGTAGCATTTTGCAAAGAAGCCACAGACCCGGATCACTGGCCAACACACCTTTTGGTGCCTGAAATGTTAGACCTCTTTCTGGGTCTGTTTGACCTGTCGATTCTAAAACATGGCCCTAGTTTTCGTGCTTCAGCTCTCATTTTTGAGATACAAAACATCTGGCATCTACAAGTCGCCACCTGCACACCCATAGAAAACCATGATAACCTTCTCTATGAAACAATATATGATATGGTCTATCCAATGTTATTTTTTGAATCAAGTACTCCCAGGAAGAGGCCTGGGAGTACTTGTTTTTGGTTTGGCTGAGTATTGGGTAAAGAGATCTGACTGCAAATATCTGAATTACTTCTGCTAGAATAAAGTTTTCCATGGTACTAAAATGCTGGAAAAGTAGTGTAAATAATCCTAATATCCTTTATAAAGTTCCCCTTTGGATTTAAATTTTCCAACACGGCACTGCTAAATATTTCCTCACAAGCAGAGACTAAATCAGGTTCTTTTTGGCAAAAGGTGTTTTTGACGGGAATGGTAGAAATATTTTTCAATTTCTCAGACAGTACCCAAAAAGTGAGGTTGAATAAATATTCGTCTTTGAATATTTATGTCAAACAACAACACAACACAACAGACTTGTATGGATTGAGCATGAATTGATGAACTTTATTGGACAAAGAAGAGGTGATCCATTCTTCCTCCCGGGAAAACCCATCTTTTAACTCCTCCTGAGCTACAAATCAAAGGGTATTTGCAGCAATCCAGGAGGAAGGCAATGCAGAGAAGGCGAAAAACCCATTTCCACCCAGAGCCAATTTGGGGACTATGGGGAAAAATTCCTTCTCGGCTCCAATTCAGGCAACCAGCTGCGGCCTGCATTGCCAGGTTAAAAGATGGGAATGCTGAAAAATTATCTATTATGGAGCTCTGGTTTCCTTTTGCATTGATGGTAGGTTTCCTCTTTCCAGGACTCTGCTTTGTCTTGAATACAGGTCTTCAGCTTCGTCTCTTGATTCAGTTTTGGAGAACCAAGTGAGGATGGTTCTTTCTTCTTCCTCTCTCTTTCCTTTCTTCCTTCCTTCCTTCTTCCTCTGGTGCCTTAGCCTTCCAAACCTAGTTGGGGGGGGGATGGATCCCATGCAAATCGATGTTTGTCGAGTTGATGAGGCCTGGCTTTAGCCCAATGGGGCTCACTTTGAAGGCATGGGATCCCGATGAAATAAGCTGAAGCCCTGCTTTTTGGAGTATGTCGCCCTACAGAGACATAGTCCAAAAAGCAGCCGTATCCCAGCAGGGAGATACTTACCTGCTCTTTGATGGAAGGCACCAGAAATACTTTCCTGAATGGCTGCAAGTGATAGCTACAAACTTTTATACATACATGGCTATATTATGACCTCAGGAGGTGCTGGCACATTGGTGAGTGTGTGAGGGAGAGGCAGGTATCTTGCTTATATTTGAAAGCTCCTGTGCTGTTAATACATTATTAAATTCCTTCTGGGAATATTTTGGAATCTTTTTTTAAAGAAAGGAAAGTGAGATCTAAATAAATGCAGTGATAATGAGAATAAAATATATGGCTGTGTGGTGATTTCAGGTTGTTGTTGTTGATGATGATGATGATATTATTATCATTGTTGTCGTCATCATCTTTAATTTTTCCCCCACCTTTATTTCACTGGACTCAAGACAGCTAACAATGACATGACACAAGATATTAGAATTCAAATAGTAGGACAAAATGCACCTTTAGTTGGGATTATCTCACAACATTGGGTTTCTTCCACAATGTATTGGAATTCATCTGTGTGTGTGTGTGTATAAATAATATTTCTTTCCATCCATGATCAGCCATGGAGGGAACAATACTGAATATGTAAAACATAAAGTGAGGCATTCAAACTTAGTATTTGATTCCAATTTTAAAACAATGTTAAACCTAGAGGTTTAAAACAGAATTAAAATGCTTACGAAGTAGTGATAGGAAACCTTTTAGTACTATTTCTGTGCCTCACTTTATCTTATACTTTTCCCATATAATTTCCTGATGCTGACTATTGTCTTATATCTAGAAAGATATACATCATGGCAGCATTCATCTAAATAGCTGTAATATTTGCCTGACTAAATCAGGTATTTTGCACACGCTATTGTCTCCAGATATTGTGAGACTCCCTTTCCCATCATTCATCTCCCAACTAACTGGGATTAATGGAAAAGGCAATGTAGCAGGGCCTCCAAATTTGTATCCTGAATACCAATTTTGGGGAAAAAATCTTTTGTGTGTGATTCTATTTTAATTTTAGGGGCTTTCTCAATGTGAAAGAAAGGTTTGTCAACAGAATTGGTCATGGTAAGCACAAAATGACCCATAAGTGGTAGCATTTTGCAAAGAAGCCACAGTCCCGGATCACTGGCCAACACACCTTTTGGAGCCTGAAATGTTAGACCTCTTTCTGGGTCTGTTTGACCTGTCGATTCTAAAACATGGCCCTAGTTTTCGTGCTTCAGCTCTCATGTTTGAGATACAAAACATCTGGCATCTACAAGTCGCCACCTGCACACCCATAGAAAACCATGATAACCTTCTCTATGAAACAATATATGATATGATCTATCCAATGTTATTTTTTGAATCAAGTACTCCCAGGAAGAGACCTGGGAGTACTTGTTTTTGGTTTGGCCGAGTATTGGGTACAGAGATCTGACTGCAAATATCTGAATTACCTGTGCTAGAATAAAGTTTTCCATGGTACTAAAATGCTGGAAAAGTAGTGTAAACACTCTTAATATCCTTTATAAAGTTCCCCTTTGGATTTAAATTTTCCAACATGGCAGTGCTAAATATTTCCTCAGAAGCAGAGACTAAATCAGGTTCTTTTTGGCAAAAGGTGTTTTTGACGGGAATGGTAGAAATAGTTTTCAATTTCTCAGACAGTACCCAAAAAGTGAGGTTGAAGGAGATTCCTTAGCAGACATATTTTATTCGTCTTTGAATATTTATTTCAAGCAACAACACAACACAACAGACTTGTATGGATTGAGCATGAATTGATGAACTTTATTGGACCAAGAAGAGGTGATCCATTCTTCCTCCCGGGAAAACCCATCTTTTAACTCCTCCTGAGCTACAAATCAAAGGATATTTGCAGCAATCCAGGAGGAGGGCAATGCAGAGAAGGCGAAAAACCCATTTCCACCCAGAGCCAATTTGGGGACTATGGGGAAAAATTCCTTCTCGGCTCCAATTCAGGCAACCAGCTGCGGCCTGCATTGCCAGGTTAAAAGATGGGAATGCTGAAAAATTATCTATTATGGAGCTCTGGTTTCCTTTTGCATTGATGGTAGGTTTCCTCTTTCCAGGACTCTGCTTTGTCTTGAATACAGGTCTTCAGCTTCGTCTCTTGATTCAGTTTTGGAGAACCAAGTGAGGATGGTTCTTTCTTCTTCCTCTCTCTTTCCTTCCTTCCTTCCATCTTCCTCTGGTGCCTTGGCCTTCCAAACCTAGTGGGGGAGGGGGGGGGTGGATGGATCCCATGCAAACCGATGTTTGTTGAGTTGATGAGGCCTGGCTTTAGCCCAATGGGGCTCACTTTGAAGGCATGGGATCCCAATGAAATAAGCTGAAGCCCTGCTTTTTGGAGTATGTCGCCCTACAGAGACATAGTCCAAAAAGCAGCCTTATCCCAGCTGGGAGATACTTACCTGCTCTTTGAAGGAAGGCACCAGAAATACTTTCCTGAATGGTTGCAAGTGATGGCTACAAACCTTTATACATACATGGCTATATTATGACCTCAGGAGTTGCTGGCACATGGTGAGTTTGTGAGGGAGAGGCAGGTATCTTGCTTATATTTGAGAGCTCCTGTGCTGTTAATTCGTTCATTTCTTTCCATCAGTTATGAGCCATATAGGAAACAATACTGAATGTGTAAAACATAAAGCGAGGCATTGAGACTAAGTTTTTTATTCCAATTTTAAAACAATGTTAAACCCCCAAGTTTAAAACAGAATTAAAATACTTGCAAAGTAGTGAAAGGAAATGAGTATGAAATAGTAACACCTTTTACCACTGGGTTGTTGCAGGTTTTTTCGGCCTATATGGCCATGTTCTAGAGGCATTCTCTCCTGGCCTTTTACCACTAATTCTGTGCCTCATTTTATGTTATCCTTCTCCCTTATTATTTTCTCTGTTGCTGACCACTGACTTATATCTAGAAAGCTATACATCTTATTTCTCATATATATGCCATATATATTCCATACCTACAATGAGATGGAAAATGTTTTTATTATTATTATTATTAAACTTTATTTGTACCCCGCAGCATCTCCCGAAGGATTCGATGCGGCTTACACAGGCCAAGGCCTCAACACACAACAATACAATCTAAGCAAATCAAACAATTAAAAACAGAATAAAGCAAAATAAACAACAGGCACAATACAGTAAACACAATAAAACTGGGCAGGCCAGAGCAATGGGTACAAGATTAAAAGTGCTGATGTGACAGGTGGTGTATATAGGGCTTCCAGGGCAAGTGCGATGTGCGATGTACAGCAATCATTGGTTCTGATAAAGTGCTTATGGGACTTGGTGGTGGAGATTTCCTAATCTGGGAAGGCGCATCGGAAAAGCCAGGTCTTCAAGTTCTTTCTGAAGATAGCCAATGTAGGGGCCTGTCTAAGGTCTTTGGGGAGGGTGTTCCAGAGTCGGGGGGCCACCACGGAAAAGGCCCTGTCCCGCGTCCCCACCAAGCGCGCTTGCGACGCCGGTGGGATCACGAGCAGGACCTCTCCAGATGACCGAAGAGAACGCGTGGGTTCATAGATGGAGATGCGGTCACGCAGGTAGGCTGGTCCCAAACCGTTCAGGGCTTTGTACGTAAGCACCTGCACCTTGAATTGGGCACCTTTTAATTAGGAGACACAAATGGTTTATGTTTATATTACTTTTGTTTGGTTTTATAATATGTATTAATGTTTTAAATGTTTTATGATGTTCTTCGGCATTGAATCGCTGCCCCTGAGGGCTGAGAACGGCGGTATACAAATATAGCAAATAAATAAATATATTCAGCATTAATCTAAATAGCTGCAATATTTGTCTGACTAATTCAGGTATTTTGCACACACCATTGTCTCCAGATATTGTTAGACTCCCTTTCCCATCATTCATCACCCAACTATCTGGGGTTAATGGAAGAGGCAGGGCCTCCAAATTTCTATCCTGAATACCAATTTTGGAAGAAATCTTTTGTGTGTGATTACATTTCAATTTTAGGGGCTTTTCTGAATCTGAAAGAAAGGTTTGTCAACAAGATTGGCAATGGTAACCACAAATTACCCATAAGAACCCTTGAAATGAGGGACCCATAAGTGGTAACATTTTGCAAAGAAGCCGCAGACCCAGATTACTGGCCAACACACCTTTTGGTGCCTCAAAGGATAGACCTCTTCCTGGGTATGTTTGATCTGTTGATTCTAAAGCATGGCGTTAGTTTTCCTCTATCACCTATAGTTTTTGAGATACAGAACATCTGGCATCTACATGTCGCCCCTGCACACCCATAGAAAACCATGATAACTTTCTCTGTGAAACAATAAATGATGTGGTTTATCCAATGTCAATTTTTGAATGAGGGCTCCAAGTACTCCTAGGAACAGGCCTAAAAACCAAGACACCTAGAACTTGGTTTTGGTTTGGATGTATATTTTGTACAGAGAGCTGATGGTGCAAGAATCTTCTTTACCCTCTGCTAGAATAAAGTTTCCCATGGTACTAAAATGCTAAGAAAGTAGATTAAATAATCCTAATGCCTATATAAAGCTCCCCTTTGCATTTTAATTTTCCAACACGGCAGTGCTAAATATATCCTCATCAGCAGAGACAAGATCAGGTTCTTTTGTTTTGCAAAAGGTGTTTTTGATGGGAATAGTAGAAATATATCTTCAATTTCTCAGAGGGATCCTAAAAAGCTGAATAAGATTCCTTAGCAGCCATATATTTTATTGGTCTTTGAATCTTTACATCAAGCAACAACATAGCACACTTGTATGAATTGAGCATGAATTGATGACCTTTATTGAACAAAGAAGAGGTGATCCATTCTTCCTCCCGGGAAAACCCATCTTTTAACTCCTCCTGAGCTACAATTCAAAGGATATTTGCAGCAATCAGGGGGAAGGCAATGCAGAGAAGGCAAAAAACCCATTTCCACCCAGAGCCAATTTAGGGATAATGGGGAAAAATTCCTTCTCGGCTCCAATTCAGGCAACCAGCTGTGGCCTGCATTGCCAGGTTAAAAGAGGGGAATGCTGAAACATGATCCATTATGGAGCCCTGGGTTCCTCTTGCATGGATGGCAGGCTTCCTCTATCTAGGACTCTGCTTTGTCTTGAATACAGGTCTTCAGCTTCGTCTCTTGATTCAGTTTTGGCCAGTTTGGAGAAGCAAGTGAGGATGGTTCTTTCTTCTTCCTCTCTCTTCCTTCCTTCCTTCAATCTTCCTCTGGTGCCTTAGCCTTCCAAACTAAGTAGAGGATGGGGTGGATCCCATGCAAAGCGATGTTTGTTGAGTTGATGAGGCCTGGCTTTAGCCCAATGGGGCTCACTTTGAAGGCATGGGATCCCGATGAAATAAGCTGAAGCCCTGCTTTTTGGAGTATGTCGCCCTACAGAGACATAGTCCAAAAAGCAGCCTTATCCCAGCTGGGAGATACTTACCTGCTCTTTGAAGGAAGGCACCAGAAATACTTTCCTGAATGGCTGCAAGTGATGGCTACAAACCTTTATACATACATGGCTATATTATGACCTCAGGAGGTGCTGGCACATTGGGGAGTTTGTGTGAGAGAGGTAGGTATCTTGCTTATATTTGAAAGCTCCTGTGCTGTTAATACACTATTTATTTCCTTCTGGGAATATTTTGGAATCTTTTTTTAAAGAAAGGAAATTGAGATCTAAATAAATACAATGATAACGACAATAAAATATATGGCTGTGTGGTGATTTCAGGTTGTTGTTGTTGAAGATGATAATATTATCATTGTTACCATCATCTTTAATTTTTTCCCACCTCTATTTCTCTGGACTCAAGACAGATAACAATGACATGACACAAGATAATCGAATTCAAATAGTAGGGCAAAATGCACCTTTAGTTGGGATTATGTCACAACATTGAGTTTCTTCCACAATGCATTGGAACTGGCCCTTTTCATTTGGTTCAAGAAAAGCTCCTAGTTTTCAGTCTGAAATGTAGACAGAAATTTGGCTGAGAAAAAAAAAGAAATTAAATGATTTGGGAAGATATTTTAAAATTACTGATTTTAATCTGAAGCTATACCAGATATTTTGGATTTCAGCTGCCTGAATTCTTATTGATTGATTCATTCATTTATTGGCTTCATTTATACTCCGCCTTTCTCACCCCGCAGAGGACTCACGGCAGCTTACAACTCCGCCAACTTCTTCATCATATTCTCACTTTTGGAAGCTGAAGTCCAGAAAATTTGCAGGGCCAAAGGTGGAAAAATATTGTTCAGAATTAGGGACATTACAGCCAGTATTAAATCCAACATTATATAAAATGTTACGTATAACAGTTATCACCATAACTATGGAGTATGTGAGGTGTCTGTACTTTTGAACCATTCATCCTTGTGTGTGTATATTCATTTCTTTCCATCAGTTACGAGCCATATAGGAAACAGTACCAAATATGTAAAACATAAAGCGAGGTATTGAGACTAAGTATTTGATTCCAATTTTAAAACAATGTTAAACCCCCAAGTTTAAAAGAGAATTAAAATACTTACAAAGTAGTGAAAGGAAATGAGCATGAATCATAGAATCATAGAATCAAAGAGTTGGAAGAGACCTCATGGGCCATCCAGTCCAACCCCCTGCCAAGAAGCAGGAATATTGCATTCAAATCACCCCTGACAGATGGCCATCCAGCCTCTGCTTAAAAGCTTCCAAAGAAGGAGCCTCCACCACACTCCGGGGCAGAGAGTTCCACTGCTGAACGGCTCTCACAGTCAGTAAGTTCTTCCTCATGTTCAGATGGAATCTCCTCTCTTGTAGTTTGAAGCCATTGTTCCGCGTCCTAGTCTCCAAGGAAGCAGAAAACAAGCTTGCTCCCTCCTCCCTGTGGCTTCCTCTCACATATTTATACATGGCTATCATATCTCCTCTCAGCCTTCTCTTCTTCAGGCTAAACATGCCCAGTTCCCTAAGCCGCTCCTCATAGGGCTTGTTCTCCAGACCCTTGATCATTTTAGTCGCCCTCCTCTGGACACATTCCAGCTTGTCAATATCTCTCTTGAATTGTGGTGCCCAGAATTGGACACAATATTCCAGATGTGGTCTAACTAAAGCAGAATAGAGGGGTAGCATTACTTCCTTAGATCTAGACACTATGCTCCTATTGATGCAGGCCAAAATCCCATTGGCTTTTTTTGCCGCCACATCACATTGTTGGCTCATGTTTAACTTGTTGTCCACGAGGACTCCAAGATCTTTTTCACACGTACTGCTCTCGAGCCAGGCGTCCCCCGTTCTGTATCTTTGCATTTCATTTTTTCTGCCAAAGTGGAGTATCTTGCATTTGTCACTGTTGAACTTCATTTTGTTAGTTTTGGCCCATCTCTCTAATCTGTCAAGATCGTTTTGAATCCTGCTCCTGTCCTCTGGAGTATTGGCTATCCCTCCCAATTTGGTGGCGTCTGCAAACTTGATGATCATGCCTTCTAGCCCTTCATCTAAGTCATTAATAAAGATGTTGAACAGGACCGGGCCCAGGACGGAACCCTGCGGCACTCCACTTGTCACTTCTTTCCAAGATGAGGAGGAAGCATTAGTGAGCACTCTCTGTGTTCGTCCACTTAACCAATTACAGATCCACCTCACCGTAGTTTTGCCTAGCCCACATTGGACTAGTTTCCTTGCCAGAAGGTCATGGGGGACCTTGTCGAAGGCCTTACTGAAATCCAGGTACGCTACATCCACGGCATTCCCCGCATCTACCCAGCTTGTAACTCTATCAAAGAAAGAGATCAGATTAGTCTGGCATGACTTGTTTTTGATAAATCCATGTTGACTATTAGCGATGACTGCATTTGTTTCTAAGTGTTTGCAGACCGCTTCCTTAACAATCTTTTCCAAAATCTTGCCCGGTATCGACGTGAGGCTGACCGGACGGTAGTTGTTTGAGTCATCCTTTTTTCCCTTCTTGAAGATTGGGACCATATTGGCCCTCCTCCAATCTGCTGGAACTTCTCCCGTTCTCCAAGAACTCTCAAAGATGGTTGCCAATGGTTCAGAAATGACTTCCGCTAGTTCCTTCAATACTCTGGGGTGTAGTTGATCTGGCCCTGGGGACTTGAACTCATTAAGAGCGGCCAGGTATTCCTGGACGACTTCTTTCCCAATTTGGGGTTGGATGTCCTCCAATCCCTCATCCACTCCATCTTGCTGAGGTTGAAGACTCTCTTTTTGTGAGAAGACCGAGGCAAAGAAGGCATTAAGTAGTTCTGCCTTTTCCCTATCCCCTGTCAGCATTGCCCCATCTTCTCCGCGAAGAGGTCCTATCGCCTCCTTGTTTTTCCTTTTTCTACTGACATAAGAATAGAAGCCCTTTTTATTGTTTTTAATGTCCCTGGCAAGCCTGAGCTCGTTTTTTGCTTTAGCCTTGCGGACCTTTTCCCTACAGGTGTTGGCTATTTGTTTGAATTCTTCTTTAGTGATTTCTCCCTTTTTCCACTTCTTGTGCATGTCTCTTTTGTGTCTTAGCACAGTTAGAAGTTCTTTGGACATCCATTCTGGCTTCTTTGCACTTGTCCTATTTTTTCTATTTGTTGGCACGGTTTGCAATTGCGTCTTGAGTATTTCACTCTTGAGAAATTCCCATCCATCCGTAACTCCCTTGTCTTTTAGTATCTGTGTCCACGGAATGCTGCTCAGCGTTTCCTTCATTTTTTGGAAATCAGCACTCCTAAAGTCCAAAAAGCGGGTTTGACTTGTCTTAGTTTCGGCCTTCCTTTGTACCTCAAATTGCAGGAGCACATGGTCACTTGCCCCTAAGGATCCTACCACTTCGACCGCATCGATCAGGTCCTCCGCATTTGTTAGGATGAGATCAAGAGTAGCCAATCCCCTTGTTGCCTCTTCTACCTTCTGGACCATGAAATTGTCTGCAAGGCAAGCGAGGAATTTGTTGGACCTTGTACTCTTGGCCGAGTTTGTTTTCCAGCAAATATCGGGATAATTGAAATGGTAACACCTGTTACCACTAATTCCTTGCCTCATTTTATGTTATCCTTCTCCCATATTATTTCCTCTGTTGCTGACCATTGACTTATATCTAGAAAGCTATACATCATATTTAGCATATATATGCCATATTTATTCCATACCTACAATGAGATGGATAATGTTTTTAATTAGGAGACACAAATTTTATGTTTATATTACTTTTGTTTGGTTTTATAATATGTATTAATGTTTTAAATGTTTTATGATGTTCTTCGGCATTGAATCGCTGCCCCTGAGGGCTGAGAAGGGCAGTATACAAATATAGTAAATAAATAAATATATACAGCATTCATCTAAATAGCTGCAATATTTGTCTGACTAAATCAGGTATTTTGCACACACCATTGTCTCCAGATATTGTTAGACTCCCTTTCCCATCAGTCATCACTCAACTATCTGGGGTTAATGGAAGAGGCAGTCCAGCAGGGCCTCCAAATTTCTATCCTGAATACCAATTTTGGAAGAAATCTTTTGTGTGTGGTTACATTTCAATTTTAGGGGCTTTTCTGAATCTGAAAGAAAGGTTTTTCAACAAGATTGGCCATGGTAACCACAAATTACACATAAGAACCCTGGCTGTGGTGATTTAAGGTGGTTGTTGTTGATGATGATGATATTATTATCATTGTTATCTTCATCTTTAATTTTTTTCCCCACCTTTATTTCACTGGACTCAAGACATCTAACAATGACATGACACAAGATAATAGAATTCAAATAGTAGGACAAAATGCACCTCTAGTTGGGATTATCTCACAACTTTGGGTTTCTTCCACAATGTACTGGAATTCATCTGTGTGTGTGTATAAATAATATTTCTTTCCATCCATGATCAGCCATGGAGGCAACAATACTGAATATGTAAAACATAAAGTGAGGCATTCATCTAAAATTGGTCATGGTAAGCACAAAATGACCCATAAGTGGTAGCATTTTGCAAAGAAGCCACAGTCCCGGATCACTGGCCAACACACCTTTTGGTGCCTGAAATGTTAGACCTCTTTCTGGGTCTGTTTGACCTGTCGATTCTAAAACATGGCGCTAGTTTTCGTGCTTCAGCTCTCGTTTTTGAGATACAAAACATCTGGCATCTACAAGTTGCCACCTGCACACCCATAGAAAACCATTATAACCTTCTCTATGAAACAATATTTATTTATTTATTTACTTTATATACCGCTATTCTCAGCCCGAAGGCGACTCACAGCGGTTCACAACAAATACGAACAGCAAAAATTCAGTGCTACATTATAGAAACAGTTAACAACCTAACACATTACACAATTAATAAACAGTTATATGATATGGTCTATCCAATGTTATTTGATATGATATGGTCTATCCAATGTTATTTTTATATGATATGGTCTATCCAATGTTATTAAATTTTCCAACATGGCAGTGCTAAATATTTCCTCACAAGCAGAGACTAAATCAGGTTGGGTTTTTTTTTGGCAAAAGGTGTTTTTGACGGGAATGGTAGAAATATTTTTCAATTTCTCAGACAGTACCCAAAAAGTGAGGTTGAAGGAGATTCCTTAACAGACATATATTTTATTCGTCTTTGAATATTTATGTCAAGCAACAACACAACACAACAGACTTGTATGGATTGAGCATGAATTGATAAACTTTATTGGACAAAGAAGAGGTGATCCATTCTTCCTCCCGGGAAACCAATCTTTTAACTCCTCCTGAGCTACAAATAAAAGGGTATTTGCAGCAATCCAGGAGGAAGGCAATGCAGAGAAGGCGAAAAACCCATTTTCACCCAGAGCCAATTTGGGGACTATGGGGAAAAATTCCTTCTCGGCTCCAACTCAGGCAACCAGCTGCGGCCTGCATTGCCAGGTTAAAAGATGGGAATGCTGAAAAATTATCTATTATGGAGCTCTGGTTTCCTTTTGCATTGATGGTAGGTTTCCTCTTTCCAGGAAGCTGCTTTGCATTGAATATAGGTCTTCAGCTTTGTCTCTTGATTCAGTTTTGGCCAGTTTGGAGAATGAAGTTAGGATGGAATCCATCTTCCTTCCTTCTTCCTTCCATCTTCCTCTGGTGCCTTGGCCTTCCAAACCTAGTGGGGGAGGGGGGGTGGATGGATCCCATGCAAACTGATGTCTGTTGAGTTGATGAGGCCTGGCTTTAGCCCAATGGGGCTCACTTTGAAGGCATGGGATCCCGATGAAATAAGCTGAAGCCCTGCTTTTTGGAGTATGTCGCCCTACAGAGACATAGTCCAAAAAGCAGCCTTATCCCAGCAGGGAGATACTTACCTGCTCTGCGAAGGAAGGCACCAGAGATATTATTAATGTGAGATTTGTGCAAAGTGAAGATGACCCCATTCCCTGATCTGACATCTTTCTGCATCTCTCTCTGTGATGCTTCTGAAACAAGGCCCAAGTGAGACTGAAGTGAGAGATGTCTTTTCTATCTGACATCCCAGCAAAAAATAAATGTAAACCCATAAACACAAACTTTTATACATACATGGCTAAATTATGACTTTAGGGGGAGTCTATTGTGATGCAGGCACATCAGTGTGTTTGGGTGAGAGGTAGGTATCTTGATTATATTTGAAAGCCCCTGTGCTGATAATACAGTATTGAATTGCTTTTGGAAATATTTTTGGGTCTCTTTTAAGAGATGGAATGCAATGAACATTATAATTAAAATATATGTCTGTGTTGTGATTTCAGATTATTACTGTTATGGTTATTATTAATTATAATATTTTCATCATCGTCTTTATATTTATCCCACCTTTCTTCCACTGGACTCAAGGCAGCTAACAATGACATGACACAAGATAGCAGAATTCAAAAATAAGGTATATGCCTACATATATGAATATAAAATGTTTTTAAAGGTTCAATATTTAATTGTAGCATTTGGCATTTTATGGACTTTATCACACTAATAAAGGAAAAAAATAAATCTAGATGTTTAAAACTGTTCAAATACCTACATAGTAGTGATAGAAAATTAGCATAAAATGGTTACACCTTTTACCACTAATTCGTTTGCCGAATTTTATGTTTTACTTCTCTCATATTATTATGAGTTTTAAAGGTCATTTTACTATATTTACTGTATTTTAAGGCTGTTTTTAACACACTGTTATAATTTAATTATTTTTTTAACTTTTGTATTGCTCTTTTTAATCTGTTTAGTGTTTAGTGTGGAGAGGTTGGCTGCCTTGAGTCCCTATAGGGAGAAAGGCAGGATATAAATAAAGATAATAATGATAATAATTTGCTCATGCTATTTTCTCCAATGGAGCCCCCAGTGGTACAGTGGGTTAAACTGCTGAGCTGCTGAACTTGCTGATTGAAAGGTTGCAGGTTCGAATTCAGGGGGCAGCGTTAGCTCCCTCTGTTAGCCCCAGTTTCTGCCAACCTAGCAGTTCGAAAACATGCAAATGTGAATAGATGAATAGGTACTGCTCCAATGTGAAGTTAATGGCACCCCATGCAGTCATACCGGCCACATGACCTTGGAGGTGTCTACGGACCACACTGGCTCCTTGGCTTAGAAATGGAGATGAGCACCACTACCCAGAGTTGGACATGAATAGACTTAATGTCAGGGGAAAACCTTTACCCTATGTTCTCCAAATCTTGGTACACTCCCTTTCCCATCATTCCTCACCCAACTGCCTGGGGTTGATGGGAGAAGCAGTCCAGCCAGAGCCTTCTCATTTCTATCCTGAATACTAATTTTCCAAACTTTCCATCAGGATCTTGAAACCTATAATTAATATAGCATTTATTTATTAATAGTATTTTACATTTGGTCAAGGATCCACAAGTTTTTCAGCCATGAAGTGGCTTCCAAGATTCTTGTATCTTGGCCATGAAGCTGTTTGATTAAGAGTTCACTTTCGCCAACAGAGCAGTTGGTTCACCTCTTGAACCTTATATAACACAGCTTGTATTCATTCACTACAGGGCAGCTTAGAAAGAAAAAGCATTGTTTGCATAAGAAACATCATTGACTTGAGTGCCAGGACACACCCATAACATATTGTACTCAGAAAGCATTCTTAAAGCACCAAACTTACTTACCAAGAGACATATAATGTCTGGGGATGCAGCACTCTCAGTTTTGTATTTAGAAGAACCTCCAGCCAAATCTTTGGAATCTCTGATTAAAAGGACAAGAAGCCTCTACTGATACTGAAGACTTTGAAGAGCTGCCGCATCAGGGAAGACAATATTAGATATAATTGCGTTGGACAACTTTGGCAGGTCTTGGAAGCTAATTTAACCTCCTAGATCCAAGTGAAATATAGTGTCAAGTGTCAACACAACATTAGATTTGGACAGCAAAGGGGAAAATATCTAATTTTATAGACTTGAAAGCCCTAGATTTTGTTGCCATATCTTTATTTTGGAGATTCATCCACATTTCTGTTTATCCCAGAATATTTTTTCTCAGCTTCAAGTACAGTTTGAGACTTTTTTATACCAGTCCCTCAGGTCGGTTTATTTTAACCCCAGATAAAATTAGAACGAACAGGAAGAAAAGCTGGACTTTTCCATTTTCATTGATGCATCCTTAAATGCTCATTTTAATGGGTGCTTCCTGCTTTGTCACCATTTTCTGCTTGTTTTAATGGCTTCTAGCTGCTCACTGCTGATTTTCAGCTGCATTAAATGCTCTTGAACTTCAGCAGGTTGAAGGTGGAGAAATGTTGTTTTCCCTGAGTGTGATGAAAAAATAGTTTGACCTGGTTTAAGATAGCTTTCTGCATTCCCAGTTTTGACAGACTACATTTGCAGGCTCATGTAGATGTACCACAGCTGAGTTATGATTGTGTTATTAATTCAATTGAGACCACAAAAGCTAAATTTATAACATATTTTATATAATTGAAATTGATTTTGAAGAGTTCGTATTACAGGTTGAGAATACCTTATCCAAATTCCTTGGGACCCGAAGTGTTTTGCGTATCTTGGAGTTGGAACCCAAATCAAGAGAGACAATGCAGCAGCAGCAACAACAAAAGCAACTACTACTACTCCTACTACTACTACTATTTGCCATCTCTCCTCAAAGCACCTTATATACATAGTCTGAAAATAATGTTATAGAATATTTATATCTAAAATATACATTAAACATTCATGTTAGGAGTGACATGAGAAACTGCAAGTCGCTTCTGGTGTGAGAGAATTGGCAGTCTGCAAGGACGTTGCCCAGAGGATGACCGGATGTTTGATGTTTTACCATCCTTGTGGGAGGCTTCTCTCATATCCCCGCTTGAGGAGCTGTAGCTGACAGAGGGAGCTCAACAGGCTCTTCCCGGATTTGAACCACTGACCTATTGGTCAGAAGTCCTGCCAGCACAAGGGCTTGACCCATTGCGCCACCGGGGGCTTCAATATATAAATATATTTATTTTAAAGTGCCATATTTCTGTGAAAGGAACAACAGTTTGTGTCCATTTAATAATCAGGAAACAAAGGTGTAACTATCTTAGACCCTTTCCATACAGCTGTATAAAATCCACATTGTACTGGATTATCTGTCAGTATGGAAGCAGATAATGCAGTTCAAAGCAGATATTGTGGGTTATTTGCCTTGATATTCTGGGTTATATGGCCTTGTGGAAGGGCCCTTACCCACTTATGCAGACAATATCAGAATTTGGAATCCTTTGAGTTTTGTTGTGTGTGTTTGCATGCACGTGTGAGTGTATGTACACCCATATTAGGAAATTTACTCAAAAGTGACCAAATTGTTTAAAAAATAAGCCTTTCTGTTTGCCTTGGTAGGTAGAAGTTCTAACCAGGGAAGAAAAACTTTGGGCCCTTCTACACAGCCATATAACTCAGAATATCAAGGCACATATCTGTTTGAACTGGGCTATCTCAGTCCACGCTGGCATATAATCCAGTTCAATGTGGATTTTGAACAGCTGCGTGGAAGGGGCCTTGGATTAATGAAAATTCCAGATGAAGTTGTTTGGAAAACCCCAAAACCCCAAACTTTGTTAACTTATTTGGCAAGGAATAGTCACTGATATGTAAAGACCTGAATTCTATTGGTAGTTGTGATTAGAATCATCCTGATGAATTACTGGGATTATATTATATTATATTAGTGGTGATTATAAACTAATTATTATATATTGCACATAATCCTTCCTTCCTTCCTTGGTTTTTCCCATCATAGTTGCCTGATCAAAACTATTCCGTGGCCAAAAGAGGCAAGGGTGGGGAAGAGACGAAATCTTACTGGAGGCTAAACTCTACGGAAAGTTTGGAGACTTGGCAACAAGAAAAGGTAGACTTTAATGGCAGCCTAATGAAGCAAAGCAAAGTTCTCATGAGGACATCAAATGCAAATTCATGTTTCAGATTTCCTAAGTTTACATCATTACTTACGGTTACTAGTAGTTAGCTGCAGCAATTTAGGCCATCCTGTAGACTAATTTCCCTGTCACAAAAATGCTACAGTTGATTTACAACATTTACATAACCATGTAGATCTTAAAGATTTTCTAAATTAAGAGTTGTTAAATCTAAGCAGTTTGTCTCCCTTGCTAGTAGAAAAAAGAGAGAGGGCTGTGTTTCTGTTATCTGTGATATACTCTTTCCTCTAGGGTTCTCTAAGTGCATTACATTAATTTTACTAATTGTGGTACAGTGAAATAAGGTCACAGAAAATATGCATTGGGAAAACCTCATTGGAATGCAAGTCTCTGAAGTCAAACTTGTACCACAAGTGAATTCAGAGAAAATTAGAGCAACTTAAAAGTTACTGTGCTAAAGGGTTATGTTTATTTTCTTTAACTGAGACTCAGGATTGGGAAACGGATTCAGATTGAAAATGAATTTAGACAAAGACGTTTACACTCTGATGTCAGGCAAACCACTAAGATGGTGTAACTTTTTCAATATGCATATGTAATAAGTTAAAGATGGGAGAGAAGAAGGTCAATAACTTCTCCATATTTTTAATGGAGTGCTCTCTAATGTTGAAAAGGCAAGTCACAGTTCAGTGATTGAAGAGTTCGTTGTTTGCTTTGTCAACAGTATCAGCAGAAGTTTATAACTTTGCCAGAAGAAGCAACATATGTTCCTCTACATTCAGGAGCAATCTTCATCTTGGATCAGCTCTTTGAAATAGACTAAGAAGTAGATGTGTATTTGGGGTAAACTTTGCCCATTTTATGTCCCAGCTTTTGTTGGGGGCCCGATCCATTTTTTGGTGAGCTTCCCGAAATCGGGAGAGTTATTTTCGGTTCTTTTGGTTCCGGTCCTGAAAATTGGACCATTGTGGGGTGCTTCCCACCCACTGGTTCCTCTGCCCGGCGTGCATTCTTGTTACATGACACCTGCTATTTCTACTCTAGAGTAAGAGGTGCTCGGCTGTTGGCACTGGCAGGCACTTTCTGGGTCTGCCTGCACACTACACCACACTTGCACTCTCCTTGGAAAGAGACTGCGTGTGTGGTGGGGCGTGCAGGCAGGCCCAGAAAGTGTGCATGCCTGCCAGTGCCTACAGCCGAGCACCTCTTACTCTAGAGTAAGAGGCGCTCAGCTGCAGGCATGCTCCTGGCCTGCCTGCCTGCCCACCACAAACACCCTGCCACACTCTCTGAGCTTTGGGCTGGCCTGCCTGCCTGCACACCCCGCCACACATGCACTCTCTTTCCAAGGCAAGGAGGCAAGTTTGGGTGCACATGAAAGCAAGCTTTCATGTCAAGCAGATTCTTGTGTGGAGAGGGGGCTTTCTGTTTCATGCTTCCAAAGAAACAGAAGACACGAAAGAAACTGTAGAAATGGTAGGAACGTTTGCGGGATTAATATAACTCAAAAACCACTGGATGAATTGATACCAAATTTGGACAGCATACACCTAACAACCCAATGTATGTCCTTCACTAAAAAAAAATGATTTTGTCTTTTGGGAGTTGTAGTTGCTGGGATTTATACTTCACTTACAATCAAATAGCATGATAGAATTGAACCTACTGGGGCATACAGGACTCCCATGACCAACAGAAAACTCTAGAAGGGTTTGGTGAGCATTGACCTTGAGTTTGGAAGTTGTAGTTCATCTGGACCAAACTTGGCACGAGTATTCCATATGCCCAAATATGAACACAGATGGAGTTTGGGAGAAATAGACCTTGACATTTGGGAGTTGTAGTTACTGGGATTTATAGTTCACCTACAATCAAAGAGCATTCTGAACCCTACAAACGACAGAATTGGGGCAAACTTCCCACTCAGAACCACCATGACCAACAGAAAATACTTAAGGCCATCCAGTCCAACTTTCTTCACCAGGGCAAGTAAATGTAAACAAAGCCCTCCTAACAAAGAGCCATCCAGCCATAAATATAGATAGATAGATATCATTCACACAAACAGAGAGATATACTATCATAGATTTGAAAGCGACCCCTAAAGAAGGACAATTATACGTTGCATGTTCCAGAATAGGCAAACCAGACAATCTCCACATCAACACTGACAAATAAACAGCAAGAAATACTGTTTACCCACAAGCATCAAGACATTACATATTACTTTATTTTCCAGATCACCAGACTGGGCGACAGCAATGCGTGGCAGGGGACGGCTAGTATGGTTCTAAAAATGTAACATGCAGCATAGAAGTTGCTTAGCTGAGGGATTTGAGCAAGTGTAA
This sequence comes from Anolis sagrei, assembly GCF_037176765.1. Classification (NCBI taxonomy): domain Eukaryota; kingdom Metazoa; phylum Chordata; class Lepidosauria; order Squamata; family Anolidae; genus Anolis; species Anolis sagrei. The sequence continues at coordinate 135,875,068 of NC_090021.1, read as the reverse complement.
TGAGATCCCAAGGGACCTAAAGACCCTAGATCCCTTCTGATCTTGGAAGCTAAGTAGGCCATTTCTGGTTAGTACTTGGATAAAAGACCATCAATGAATTCCATGTGCTGTAGGCTATATTTCAGATAAAAGAACTGACAAGACTAACTCTGTTTATTCCTTTTCTTATTAAATTGATGGAGTCACCATAAATCAATAGATAACTTGAAAGACATGACACACACACAATGTTCCTCTGATTCTCTTTAGGGATAAGAAGTGCCACCTTGTAGTTTTCTTGAAAAGCAGCCATCAGGTGAGATTTGTTGGTTATCACTTTAGAACAGCTGGTTTGATAAGGTGCAGGTTGTGCAACTTGGCAATATATCACGTGGGGTTCAAAATCCAAGCCAACCAGCTTGTGTTGTGTATTATGGGCATAGGTTTAGAAAAGTCTGCCTGGAAAATACATGCATTTTTCTATACATTTAATGACACTGTACTCTCACTCTTTAAGGAGGAAGGGAGGATGATGTTTTTCTAGATATGCTTGGAATAATTTAAAAACTGAAGAACTACAAATAATAATAATATTATAGCGTCCCTGATTTGCTGGAAAAGCATCAGCCATGCTTTATGTATCATAAGCCCAAGTTTGCTTCAAACCATGAAATAATTAATTTAGTGTAGTATAAAGTGCTAGTGGCCCCCGGTGGCGCAGTGGGTTAAAGCACTGAACTGCTGAGCTTGTTGATCGAAAGGTCACAGGTTCGATTCCGGGAAGCGGTGTGAGCTTCCGCTGTCAGCCCTAGCTTCTGCCAACCTAGCAGTTTGAAAACATGCAAATGTGAGTAGATCAATAGGCGGGAAGGTAACGGCGCTCCATGCAGTCATGCTGGCCACATGACCTTGGAGGTGTCTACGGACAACGCTGGCTCTTCGGCTTAGAAATGGAGATGAGCACCACACCCCAGAGTCAGACATGACTGGACTTAATGTCAGGGGACTACCTTTACCTTTAAAGTGCTATTGGAGACGGTGGAAGTACAAAATTTCTTTTGTGTAATTCCAAATTGGAAAGAGAAAGAAAATGAAACTGACATGTCATATGAAAGCATGAAGATCAGCAGGCAATGTAAGGCATGTGCACTCTGTGTGTATTAATGAAAACTATGCTGAATGTAATGGGAGTAATACGGCAAGGCAGAGAGGGCCATTAATACAGATAGCATACTGCAAGTCACTTCCAGTATGGAATACATTGCACCATGTTAAAGCAGTGGTTGTGGCTCTTAATGAGACATGACACATCATCTCAGGATGTTTATGCCCAACACTGCTGGAGAAATTATACTGTTTAGCCAGTATTGCACCACCTGATATGTGCAGGGAAGTAGCAGCCAACAATGAAAGGATCAAGACGTCATCGCCGGCCCATCCTCTGCTTGAATATCAGCCAGCAAACCAACTATTTAAACCAAGAAACAGCTTCCTAAAATTTACAGAGATACTCGCAGGAACACATTAGCAAGCAAGAGTCCAAAAGTGGCAGGCTAAAACTCAGAACCTCAATCAGTGGCTGATACTGGATGAGAAACTCCCTCCTGGGCACACAAAAGACTGGGTGACTTGGAAGGTGCTGAACAGACTACGCTCTGGGACCATGAGATGAAGAGCTAACTTTGAGAAATGGGGCTACAAAGTGGAGTCCACAACATGCGAGTGCGGAGAAGAGCAAACCACAGACCAACTACTACAATGCAACCTGAGCCCTACCACATGCAAAATGGAGGACCTTCTTATAGTCACACCAGAGGCACTTGAAATGACCAGCTTCTGGTCAAAGAAACTTAACATAATGCCAAATTTTTAACTTACTTTGTGATTACACACACACACACACACACACACACACACACATTATAACTGCATTCTCAATTTGCTTCTGACATAATACAATAAATATATAAATAGAGATAACATTAAAAACACCACACTATGGACAAGTAATACTTAATTTTAATCGCTTCACATTTTCCCCAATTCATTCAATATATACAAGGTGAACATCACTTATCCAAAATGCTTGGGACAAGAGGTGTTCTGAATTTCAGAATTATTATAGATACATTTTGGAATATCTGTATTTGTGCAAGTGCTAATGAAGTATCTTGAAATAAAATAAAATTAATTTATGTTTCCTCTGCAAATGTAAACACACACACATACATTAACTAAGGTCATGCAAGGAATAAGAGAAATGTAGAAACATTTTAGATATTGGTAATGCATTGTTTTTGTTGTTGTTTTAAAAAAGGTCAGGGCAATGTGGGATTTATACGAGCAGAAATGTAATTAGATTGGGAGTTAGGGAGAAAGTGCTATTAAGCTTTGTGCCCCTATGAGTAAAAACAGCCCTAACTACTATAATTTCTCTCCCCCCCCCCCCCCCCCTATATCTGTGTGTACATTCTAGATGAATGGACTCAATCAAGACAGCAATTACACTGAGTCTTGTTTTGATGTTTCACCATCCTTGTGGGAGTCTTCTCTCATGTCCCTGCATGGGGAGTTAGAGTTGACAGAGGGAGCTCATCCATACTCTCCCCAGATTCGAACCTACAATCTGTCTGTATTCACCCGGCACAAGGGTTTAACTCACTGCACCACTGGGGGCTCCTATAGCTTCATTAACTGCTTTTGAATAGCAGTTTCTGGATGAGATCAATTAATCAAATAAATGCAATTTAATTTTAGTACATATACACAGAGACTGAGTCAAGGAAAAGAAGTGGCCAATCAGCGAGAGATCAGATTGGGCTTGATTTTCAGGGTGAATGAGTGATACAATTGTTTCATTAGAGCCATACAAGATTTGTCATTATTTGGGTTTAACAATCGTGCATCTTATATTCCTGGTCACAGGCTGATTGTGTGGAGAACTCATGCATAGGGCAGTTCTCACTTGGAGGTAGTGACAGTGGCCCAGTTTTGAAATGCCATGGCTGGGAAAGTATAGTAAGCTATTTCCCCCCTGTGACATAGTTCCTTAAAAAACATAGCCACATCCCTAGATAGCATTACTCTCTGAATTGTGCACTCTTTTTGCTCCTTCCAGTAGAAAAGATACATGCCACTTTCACATAGAATGAATAGTATGTGAGTTGCCACATGGTGGCAGTGTGGAGCCAGAGAGATTAAAAATTATGGGACAGGTTTATCCAAATCTACATCGGTACATGGGAAGCAATGTTTCTGGTATCACAGTGGTGAGCATTTCAAGAGCTGTCTTAATCGTGCCTTGCATCACTGTTTTGCTATGAAATAAGAAACAGAAGAATTTGTCATCCCTACATATCCCATCATATGGACAGTTAAGAGATGATATGCAAATAGCAATTAATCACAACTTGGGTAAATGTGTCTCTGGGCCCATCTGCATTGACCATTTCATGTGGTATTGAAGAAAGTGGTTTTGCTGTGCAGAGAATTACACAGGAAATCCTGGAACCAGTTTAAGGTCCGGATGGCGATTGCACAAACCACAGAGCACTGATGCGCATTAAGGGCTTTCTTTTGTAAGCTTTTATGGGAGTTTGCTGTGTAGCTGAAGAGGATTGGAAATAGTTTTGAACTGCTTTAAATGATCACTATAGATGGGAACCTCTGAGATTTCCATCAGATTCACTTTATCTCCTTTTTAAAGAAACAAACTGCTACATACAAGGGCTACAGTTTAATTAATTGGGAGATATATCACTACGAAAACTCAGTTCGGCATGTAACTGATTTGAGTAACTGATGTAAAATGCTCTGATGTAAAAAACACAGACATCTAATAAACAAAACAAGTTGCCGTGAACTGATGTTACAGCCGGGCATTCCAGCATGTTGTTTCCAGTTGTTGTTGTTGTTCATGTTAACATTTACAATGAAACAGTTTGAATCTTAGTATACTGAATTTTGTGGAACCATTTGAGCATTTATATTGCATTACATTTATATTTCACTACTTTAAAACAGTGATAAGTAAACAGTGATAAGTAACAGTGATAAGTAACTGATAAGTAACCACTTTTCAGGATGAGATTTGGGGTTACCCTTTAAAAAAACTTTTTTGAAGTGGATGACTTTGGAACTCGATTTTTGTTTTGCAGAGTTAAAAATACATAAACCTATATAAACATGTATGTTGAAAAGATTTAACTTTAATATAAATTCCACATATTAAGAAATAATGTGCAATAATATTGGAGACCAAAACTTGTCTTTTGAAATGTATCCATTCATTCATTCCAAACTGATATTAAACTCTGCAATTGAAATTTGGCATCAAGCTGTTAAATCACTTTTGTGAAAGGTACAAACTAGCATCACATAGACCATATAATAGTCAATTTAGCTTTTACCATATGTACCCATATATAAGTCGTGGGACAATTTTGGAGCCAAAATAATGGATGTTGAACCCAATATCATGGATTTTGGCATGGTGTGTGGATATGTCGGGTTCAACTTAGGGGCTCATCAACAAGCAGGCATAAGATAAGAAATCAGGAGCGAGTGATGAGTGAAAAAACACAAGGTTTTTTAAAACATGTTTTATTATGTTATAAACACAAATCAATAAGCTAAATTCAAAGTGTTACACATATAAATCCGGAGTAATTCAACAAATGTTAAAGACATTATGCTAATTTACACTAGTGTAGATTACATTATCCCCACCTTCCCCCCTCTCCCTCCCTCCCCCCCCCCCCCTCCTCAACCACAGAATATTTCTTCTAATCTTGCACATCCAGCCACTGGTAGAGTCTTTGTATTTTTTTCTTTGATGTGATCATTGGCTCCTCCATTTTTCACCCAGTTGAAGTAGACCTTCCATCTATTTGTAATGATCTTTTCTTTGTCTATTCTTGGTGCTTGCTTAGTCATAATTCCCATAGTATCTAACAGCACTTGGTCATACATAAAATCATTCCAATTACTTAATGGTGAAGAAACACAAGTGGTACTGCTCAGACTCAGCTTTGCACAAATCCCCTCAGTTGTCAAGAGCCAGGCATCTATCTCATCCTCCCCTTCCTCCACAACATCACTGAGAGAGCAAGCAGACCAGTCATGGATGAGGAAGAGCAGGCAAAAGATGAGAACTCAGCAGTTTTTTTTTGCTCAGCAGAGGAAATAATTACTAGAAATAAATTATACCTTTAATGATAATCAAAGTTGAGTGGAAGCAGGGACTTTGCTTTTTATTAATGGCAGGGAACTTAAAAAAAAGATTTTTTTTGTATTGTATTTGTAACTTTTTTTTACACATTTTAATTTTTAAAACTTACCAAAATATAAAATAAAATGTAAAAAGGGTAGCTCATGGGCAATTGTCATCTAGGATCATCACACTTCATGGCTTTGATGGTTAAGTAATGTTGTAACTATTGTATATACTGTCTCCATCTTCATGGGTGCAATATGGGTAGATCAATGGTTCTTCTGGTATGGACAGAAATACACTTCAGCTTCTAATCAGGTTATTGAGCTCTGTTTGAATCATTAACGGAAATAAAAAATGAAGAACTAATAAATAACTTGAGCCTCATGAAGCTGTGCTCCTGCTTGAAAGGCCTTTTCTAATACCATTTATCTTGTGAGCAGCATCTGTTAAGGAGAAGTTAAATGAGCATGACAGCTTGGTGGGTGGTGCAAAACCTACATGGTAATGGGCTCATTATCTGTGAAAATCCAGCTTTTTGAGCTATGGATTCAACCAAATCAAAGAGCTGAACTCGGAGAATCTTGAATAAACCAAAAAGAAGTAAAGGAAAGAGGAAAAACATGATGGATGCAGGGGGTATTAAATGATGGCGAAGAACATTGAATATGAATCTCAGAGAAAAAGAAATACAGTCATGAATCAAAAAATGTTTGCTGAGTCTCTAGATCAGTAGTTCCCAACCCGTGGTCTTGCAAAACCCTCTTATAATGCCAAGGCAATGGGGATATTGGGAGGGGAGAGGCTAACTACTCACGACAACAAACTCCTGACTGCTGCTTCTCCTCCTCCTCCCTTCCCCTGAGCAGAGCAGTTCAGTGCTGCCTGGAAGCAGGAGCACCTTGGTGTTTTCGTTTTTAGGCCTGTTTCTGCATTATTTGGGGTTCAGAAATTCAGAAAATTGCATTGGATAGACCACATCAACTCTAGATTATTAAATATGGTTTTCTACGGGTGAACAGATGGCAACTACTGGATGGCATATGTTCTGTATCATAAACTAGAGCTGAAGTGGTCTATCCAATGTGATTTTCTGAATCAGCACCTCAAATAACCAAACCGAATCTAAAGTTGAACAAAAAAATATTTGTAACCCTTCTGGTACTAATGTTGGAGAGTGGTCCTGGTCAAAGTGGTCCCCGGTCAAAGTGGTCCCGAGTCAAAAAAATGGTTGGGAAGTACTGTTCTAGATCAAATGCATTGAAAGCACATTGACAGAGGGGCGCTGTCTGTTTCAACAGAGAACAGCAGCACTTTCATTTGGAAGTTATCAATTGTATATAGAGCTGTGAATAACTTAGATTCTATGACAAACAAAAACTCCATTTTCAGTTGTAATGATTTGTTTCTACTGACAACTTAAATCTTGGCATACTCACAGATATTTCAGAAGACTTATCCATTTGGAGGAACGTTAGATGAGAAAATGTCACAAACAAGAAAGGACAAGTTAATTAACAAACAAAAATGAAACCTCTCAAATACAATTAAGCGTAGTGCCACCTAGTGAAAAAAAAAGGTAAAGGTAGTCCCCTGACATTAAGTCCAGTCATGTCTGACTCTGGGGTGTGGTGCTCATCTCCATTTCTAAGCCGAAGAGCCAGCGCTGTCCGTAGACACCTCCAAGGTCATGTGGCCAGCATGACTGCATGGAGCGCTGTTACCTTCCCGCTGGAGCGGTACCTATTGATCTACTCACATTTGCATGTTTTCGAACTGCTAGGTTGGCAGAAGCTAGGGCTGACAGTGGAAGCTCACGCCGCTCCCCGGAATCGAACCTGCGACCTTTCGAACAACAAACTCAGCAGCTCAGTGCTTTAACCCACTGTGCCACGGGGGGCTCCATATAATAACACTATCCATATACTGGTTGAGAAGTTTACAAGTAGTGCTCAGATGGATCTTGAACTAATTTCTTTTCCTAAATGAAATATGCTAAATCAAAATTTGTTCAGAGATAATATACTGATCGTCTTTGTGTTTTGGAAATTACAAGGATGTTGGTTTGTATGCTTCAAAGCCTCTTTGTTGAGGTTCAGGAGTATTTATTGGCTATTTTCCCAAAATCTTTATTTATTTACAATTCTGTTTGTTCTGCATGGATGAGATATAATCCTAAGACTTGGCCCTCACTTTAAAGTATACATAAAACATCAAAGGACTAAACCCCTGCAGTTAATGATAACTTATTATGCTTTCGAAGAGAGCATCACATAACTTCTAAGTGTTTCAACACTGGTAAGATACCAACCTTCGTTCAGGCACCAATATACAGGCTGAAAGCATGAAAGCTTTCCATAATAATTTCCTTCAAATTGTATGTAGTCTAGAAAATATTGAGGTCAAAGAAAATGAGTTGCATGGAATCTGTGGATATTAAGTGTTGTATCGTGCATTCTTCTACATGTTCCCACAGTTGTCAATCTTTCTCCATCCTTAATAAAATATATGTTTTTGTTCGCAACCTTATAACATCCACATCACATTAAGTCAGGTTGGATTCTTCCTTGGTGACACCCAGTATGCATTCAAAATCACATTGATTACTGTGATATTGTGTTCAAATCTTATTAAAAGATGTTTTTAATCTATTCTATAGTACATCTATTCTGTATCCTTGTTGGACAGAAGGATTATAAACAATATTAACAAATATTGTAGGGAGGAAATTATTTTAATGTGTTGTCATAGGCTTTCATGGCCAGAATCACTGGGTTGCTGTGAGTTTTCTGGCCTGTATGGCCATGTTCCACAAGCATTCTCTACTGACATTTCACCCACATCTAAGTGGACAATTTCAACAGAAAGGAGGGAAAAAATGAAATGAACGAAATCTGGCTACCAGTATTTTTTTAAAAAAACCCTCTAACATAAGGTCAGTAAATCAAGAGCAACACAGAAAAAACAGGGGAATTCCAGATAGGAAACAATCAAGTCCAGCAAACACCTCCCAGCAAAGGATTTCCCCAGGCAGTAAGAAGCCAGACCTTGAAACTGCTAGGCCATTAAATGCTAATCAAGGTGGCTAATTGCAACATTCACTCTTGCCTCAAACAGACAAGAATCCTTCCTGCTAGCCTGGGCATTCCACATATATATAAACCCAATTTTCCTAGTTTCTAACAGGCCTCACAACCTCTGAGAATAGATGCCATAGATGCAGGCAAAACATCAGGAGAGAATGCTTCTGGAACATGGCCATACAGCATCCCAGAAATTATAATAGACTACTGTAATGTATTTTGCATCTGACTGCCCTTGAAGATAGTGTAGGAGCTTCTGCTGCTACAAAGTATAGCTACTTGGCTGTTCATGGAACCAAGTAATAATATCATTTCAAATCTATTTTGCACTGTTGTATTTCTGGGCTTTGCCTAAAGTTCCCTTTAAAGTTTCGAAAAGCATTTCATCAGATTACTTGAAGAACAACTGTTTACGCCCATATGAACTGGCAAAGCTTTGAGATGAGTCATAGAGGCAGTATTTCCAGTACAAAGAGCTGTGGGTATAAAAGGTGGGGACTTTTTCGAAGTGATTCTATTCTTATGGAACTCTCTCCCTTGGAATGTGCTGGTGGTTTTCTAATTTGGTTAACGTTAAGCAGACAGGAGGAAACCTCGCAATTCTGCTCAGCATTTAATTAAGATGTTAGTCTCAAAAGCTGTAGATTCTTATTGGTGTTAAGAGTGGAAGCTTCCAGATGTGTCAATTCGACCCATAGATGCCTCCAAGGTCATGTGACTGGCATGACTACATGGAATGCTGTCACCTTCCCTTTGGAGCGGTATCTATTGACCTATTCACATTTGCACATTTTCGAACTGCTAGGTTGGCAGCAGCTGGGGCTAACAACAAGAGCTCACCTCACTCCCTGGATTAGAACCGCCAACCTTTCGGTGAGCAAGTTCAGTAGCTGGCTAGCCTATATAACTTACATATATAGCTTTGGATAGCACAGGGAAGTGTTAACACCCCTTTGCTGACTATGCCCCTATTCAGAAGATTTCACCTCACTTTCAGTCCATGTGATAATTGGATTTTGAAAACCCCCTTTCCCCCATGATAATAACTTGGTATTGCTACATTATCCAGGTGGAGGCCACAAGAGGATGCTAGAGAGAGAAGGATAATCCATTTTGTGGGCATGGAGGGTGGATTGAAGAAGGAAAACAATTTCTCTGTGTTTTCCTGTTAAGTGGGGAGGGGGAATAACCAGTGAAAATGAGGGAAATGGTTTTCTTCCTTCAAATCCCTCTCTGCAAAATGGATTATCCATCTGTCTTGCGCACCCCCTACTGGCCTCCACCTAGATAATGACATTGTACCAATAACTTTTTCAGGAGTGAATTTCCCTTCTGAGAGGTAGCATTTGGCAATTTCAAATTTAAATATAGAAAAGACAGAAGTGTCTATGTACCCAGTGGAATGTAGGTAGATTATAGAGTTAGATTTGCAAAGGATAAGTCCCCAGTTGCAGTTGACTTTCATGCCAAGGTGGGGAATCTGCTCTGGGTTTTAGCTATCCAATGTGCTATAAGTATTTTAAACCCGGAAAATCTCCTTTACTCTTTCAGATTATACATAGGGGGGATTCAGTATCACACTAATGTGGATCATTGACTAAAATAATATAGCTATCTATTTATTTAATCACTGACATGGAAGCCACCATTTGCCACTGCTTATTACTGAAGCCGATAATAATTTTCTCAGCAGGATGCCAATATGTGTAAAGACTGAGCCTTGTTATAGTGGTGGAGGAAAATCCATGTGGTGCTTTGAATATAGCAACCTTTTCTGACAGCAGAGAAGCATCTTCTTTAGATCAAATGATGCTTTTATTTAACAAATCAGGCCTAAAGCAACTGCTGTTTCATTTGCATTAACTAGAAAACGGCTACTCAAGTATTTGTGCTGGTTCCTTAGATATTGACTGCCCAATTTCTGACAAGTTTCCAGAAAAGCAAGCATTGTAACCAATGGCAACAGATATGGCGTCAGTTCCTGGCACCCTGGAAAAATCCCTGAACTAGAATGTTCACTTTTGTCTCAAAAGTGAATCCCTTCTGCTTTCTATTACCAGTGATAATGAAAAAAGCTTTCCAGAAGCAGCATGTGAGAAGCTCAAAGGCGATTTAAGTTTGTCAGCAAAATATTCATTAGATCAGCATAAAATATCACTTTTTTCTCGCAAGGATTTAAAATGTGGACATGGTAATGATGTCATATTTGCTCTGTTTTGAAACATTGCTTTCCCTGGGTATGTTTTCCTTAGGGTTTCCCTGCCAAAGCTACACATATAATCAGATTTGTATATGATGACTGGAACAGTTTAGAGATATTATGCCCCAATTCAGTCCCAAATGAGAATTGTACCTTTCTTGGGACTTTTTTCATACAGTAGGCTTGTTGCACTATTGCACTGGGTTAGTTGCGTTAGATATGTTGACATCACAGGGCATCATGGCCTACTTGTTGCACTGCATTTCCATTAATACTGAATTGCATCCATTCATTGGTGAGAAGCCCAGCAATGGCTCCAATATTGCTTCTGTTCAAGCATTGTCAATGGATTAATTCCACTGTATTTCCAATATTATAGCAGTCATGTGATTGGGCAATGTCTTCCTTTTCCTCTCCTCCTTATCCTGAAGCAGGATGAAGTCGCATTGCTTTACTTTATTTCCTAGGTTTGATTTTGTTATTTCCGTTTTGGTGTCATTGAACATTGTGTTGCCACAGAATACAGCAACTATGCAATGGTTACAGTGCTCGTCACTTGCAAGAAGCATTGAAACTGCACAATTGAAGCATTAAAAAAGAGGAAATGGTTAAACACAGTGTATGCTCTACATAGGAAGGACATGAGAAGGAACTTGTGAATAGCTGATTGTGGGAACGTGCATCTTGAAGCAGCACCATCAGAGAAAAGGCGTGAAAGTGATGGTTTCTATATCTGTATGTTTCCATTTGCTTAAACAATGCAATTGCTGTGAGAGAGCAGGCTGGTGTGATAAAGCTCTTTTTGTAGCAAACTGTTCATATAAACAACTGACTGATAAAGAGATAACCATGTTGACCTACAAAACAGAGAAGCTGCATTCTTCAGACCAAGAACTGTTGTGTGCTCCTACGGTTGGCCGAGTGTGTGTGTTACTGTCAGGTTGTTATGTTTACTTTGTTGATAGTAAACTGTTGGTATTTATCCAAGGTCAAACAATGTCAGTACATGTGCACAACTCCCTGTATTTATTTGTTTTTAGATTTGCCTTTGAGAAGCATTGGGAACCCAAATTACTCAAAACACTGTGTTTTCATGTTTTGTTTGCAGTTTCTAATGCTGTTTTCTTCTCCTCTCAATTGTGTATGTCAATAGAGTTATGCTACATTTTGAAAATAAAACAGAATCCTCCTAAAAGAGGAAATTTACTGTTGTGGGTTCGAAAGAGAAGCAGGTTTATAACTATAATGAACCTAAGGGACAGGGCCTTCTCAGTGGTGGGCCCTCGGCTGTGGAGCTCCCTCCCAATGATATTAGAGCAGCTCCTTCCCTCCTGACCTTCAGAAGGAAAGTGAAAACCTGGCTCTGAGGTCAAGCCTCTGGAGATTAACTGCAGTGCAAAAATAACTGCGAAATATGTGCTATGACTTTTGGAATGGCCCCAGATTACGATTGTGGATGGCATGATTTTAATAGTGATTATAATGTTTATATGTTTTAATGTGCATTTTAACTCTAATTTTTAAATTTTACCTTAAATGTATTTAATTGTTTGTTCTCTAAAGGCATCAAATAGTTGCCATTTGCAAAGCTGCCTTGAGTCCCCTTCAGGGTAGAGAAAGGCGGGATATAAATAGAGTAAATAAATAAATACATTTAAGAATTTAAAAATAAATTCAAAGACACTGTGCCCAGAACTAGCAAAACATAAAGCATATTAGTGTAACTTGTGGTCTATGTGTATATGTTCCAAGTTACTTGTTGACCTATGTTGACCCCCATCAATTTCACAGCATTTTCTTAAGTTAGGATTTAATCAGAAATTGATTGGCTAGTGCTTTCCTCTAAAATATAGCCCGGACGTGGTATTAACTGCTGGTCTCCCCAGCAGTTTTAACCCCAGCTACCTTCAAATTCAGACAAGATCTGGTGTCTAGGGTATATAGCAGTGGTTCTCAACCTTTGGGTCTCCAGGTGTTTTGGATTTCCACTCCCAAAAATCCCAGCCAGCTTAGGAACTGTGAGAGCTGGAGGCCAAAACATCTGGAGACCCAAAGGGTGGGAACCACTGGTATATAGGCTTTCAACTTGTGTCCTATACAGGCAGGAAAAAGAGGAGGTCAAAAACACAGTTCTGACTATTATTTCCAAACTAGTAAGGGGAGAACTTGTATAAAAGTGTCTTCCCCAACTGTATAGTGTAGCCTACATAGTGAGTTAGTAAAACACACTGTATTCAAAGAGATTTATTTCAAAGTATTTAACATGTATGATTGCAACAACATCTGGAAACTATGATCCCTTACTTTGTATGGCCAGAATCACTGGGTTGTTGTGAGTTTTCTGGGTTGTTGTAAGCTTTCTGGAACATGGCCATACAGCCCAGAAAACTCACAACAACCCATCCCTTACTTTGTTATTTAAAAGGAGGGAAAAGTCTATATAACACATTTATAGAGTAAGAGACCCAATATCTTCTTTAGAAAACATCAGTTCAACGGAAGTTATAAAATCGGGATATTAGAGAACACAGAGAGGTTTTCTGACTCATCCTTTATGTTCAAGGACAGATTTCTTGGCATAGTTTCAGTGTTTTTCCTGAAGCTCAATGCTATATTACACTATGCATTAGCTCATCAATGAAGCAGCAAATAGTTACCAGCAAGAAAAAAAAGGAGGGATAAATCATTGTGGGCAATTGAAAATGTAAAGCTTAAAGCTATGCACACAGTATGACCAAAATCCCAAACTGTTGAAAAATATATTTTTCAAAAGAGCTTTGTTAAATGTTTCCTGTTCCTCACGCTAGTCTCCGACAGGCCTGGCTAAGCACCTTATCACTTGCAAAAAAGATCAAAGGTGTGAAAGGAATGCTTACAAATTCACTTGCTAGGTATCTCTTCAAAATATGAAAGAACAGTTATTTAAAATTCCCAAGATTACAGAGGCCCAAAGAGATGACCTAAACAGGGAAATAACTGAGGAAGAGATTGAAGCGGCCATAAGGAAAATGGACGCAAATAAAGCGCCAGGCCCCGACGGATTTTCCGCTGGGTATTATAAAACCTTCATAAAGGAACTTATGCCAATACTAAAACAGGTACTGAATGGAGTGCTCAAAGGTCAGGGAATCCCGGAGACATGGAACTCCGCAGAAATAATTGTAATTCATAAAGAGCAGTCAGATCCAACGGATGTACGAAATTATAGACCCATTTCGTTGCTAAATGTGGACTATAAAATATTCACAAATATTTTGGCACAAAGGTTGAAGTCTTTCCTGAGTGAATGGATAGGAGAGGAACAAGTGGGTTTTCTACCTAAGAGGAATGTTAAAGACAATTTAAGAATAGTTGTCGATATGATCGAATACTTTGAAGCCAATCCACAAAAAGAAGTCGCTTTCCTAGCACTAGATGCTGAAAAAGCATTTGATAACCTTAATTGGGATTTTTTTAAGATGTTGATGAAAGAATTGGATTTGGGTTATCAATTCATTACAGCAATCGAAGAGATCTACAAGCACCAAAAAGCTAAAGTGCAAATAAATGGACAAACATCTGAGGAATTCCAGATAGGGAAAGGCTCAAGACAAGGTTGTCCGATCTCACCCCTGATTTTTATAATGGCTTTAGAATTATTATTGAAAAATTTAAAGGAAGATGAAAATATAAAAGGGGTTAAAATCGGCAATCAAGAATTCAAAACAAGAGCATATGCGGACGACATAATTGGGATAATAGAAAACCCTCGAGAAAACATCAAAAACTGGATAAATAGGATTGAAGAATTCGGTAAATTGGCTGGCTTCAAATTAAATAAACAAAAAACTACTATTCTAACGAAGAATATGTCTAAGGACAAACAAGAAGAATTGATGGAAATCTCTGGCCTCAAAGTAGTAAATAAGATGAAATATCTGGGAATTTGGATTACCTCTAAAAACGCTCAACTTCTCACAAACAATTATGAGAGACTCTGGAAGGAGATTAAAAAAGATTTAGAGAAATGGAAATTTTTGAACCTATCTCTTCTGGGAAGAATTGCCCTGATTAAAATGTCAGTCCTTCCAAAACTATTATACCTCTTCCAAAACATTCCTATAATTAGGAATGTGAAAAAATTCAAGGAGTGGAACAGAGATCTTATGAAATTTATTTGGAAGGGGAAAAAACCAAGAATTAAATTTCAAGTGTTGACTGACCAGAAAACAAGAGGGGGTTTTGGGTTCCCTAACCTCCAATTATATCATGATGCATCTGCCTTAATTTGGTTAAGGGACTGGATGGTGTTAAAGAAAGAGAACCTTCTCACTTTAGAAGGCCATGATTTGCGTGTAGGTTGGCACGCCTATATTTGGTACGGTAGAGAACAAAAAGAAAGGAACTTTGGAAATCATTTTATCCGTTCGTCATTAATTAGAATCTGGGAAAGATACAAAAGTTATTTTTATTCAAAAACTCCTCTTTGGATTTCACCGATGGAAGCCAAACAAAGAAGATTATTGGGCTGGAATAAATGGCCAATGTACAAAGATATATTAAAAAGTGGCTCATCGGAGTTGAAGTCCCAAGCAGAAATAAACCAGAGTTTTCCCAAAATTACATGGCTACACTATTTACAAATAAAAGAACAATATAACCAGGATAATAAACAAGGGTTTCAAATTAAGGAGGTATTTTGGGACAAGTTTCTTAAAACAGAAACTAAATGTATAACAAAATTGTATGAAAAATTATTAGAATGGTCAACGGAAACAGAAATAATAAAAGGCTGTATGGTAAAGTGGGCTGAAAACTTTAAAAGACCAATAGCTCTATGTGACTGGGAATTAATGTGGAAGAAAAAACTTAAATATACTTATGCGATGGATCTAAAGGAGAACTGGATGAAAATGTTCCATAGGTGGTATTTGACTCCAGTAAAATTACATTCTATGTATAAAAATGTTTCAAAATTCTGCTGGAAATGTAATCAACATGAGGGAACTTTTTTTCACCTTTGGTGGGGGTGTACAGAATCTCAAAAATATTGGAAAAGAATACATGAAGAAATGCAATTAATATTCAATAAAAATTTCCAAGAAAAGCAGAATATTACCTATTAGGATTAACAGACTCTGATATAACACTCGATTCAAACGAGGACATCCTGTTTACGTATCTGACCACGGCTGCCAGAATTATTTTTGCTAAATTCTGGAAACAGAAAGAAATACCAGACGTACTCCAATGGATTACAAAAATAAATGAGATCAAGGACATGGATATATTAACATTTTTATTAAAGAAGAACACAGGCAATATAATGAAGCAGACAAATTGGTTAATACTAGATAACTATATGGAATCAAAGGACAAAGTGGATTAATGGGACAGAGGTCATTTGAATATAACAAAGAGGGATTTATATTCCTCACCTATAGAAAGAAGATGAGACTTTGAAGTGCGATGCAGTATCAGAAGGGAGCCCACTCCCCCTTTTTTTTTCTTTTTTTCTTTTCCCCTTTTTTTTTTTTTTTTTTTTTTTTGCGTGCACATCAGCTCACTTTTTTGGGGCTTCTGCTCTTTATTTTTTTTACTTGGTGATATTTTTTCTTTTGGACTCTTCTGTTCTATTTTTTCTAGGTCTATCTCTTGATTTTCCTACTTTCCTATCTCCTTATATTATTCTCACTCTTTCGCTGTAACCATATAAAACTTAATAAAATTTATTCAAAAAAAAAATATGAAAGAACAGTTTTTCAACTTTCAAGCACTCTTGTGTCAAATCCAGGACAAGGAAAATGTTCTCAGACAAAAGTGAAAGGGTGTTAATATAAAGCTAAGTCGCACCCCTTCACCATCCTCTGGAAAGACTAAAAGTGCATCTACATTGTAGAATTAATACAATTCGACACCACCTCAATAGCTGTAGCTCAATGCTATGAAATTACGGGGGTTGTAGTTTTACAAGGTTTTCAGTCTCCTCCATCAAAGAGGGCTGATGCCTCATCAAATTACAAACCCGGGGAGTTCATTGCATTGAGATACTGCAGTTAAGATGGTGTCAAACTGCATTGATTCTACGTTGTAGATGCACCCACAGATGCTCTTACAGGTAGAGAGACACCTGTCCTTTCATTCCTCTACTATTGCAGGAGCTCTGAGTGGAAGACAAGAGCCAATAGCAATTTATTCTTAACTGCATGGTTCAGAAATGCTGTAGTCTAGCTCGGGATAAGATAATTAACTGAATTTATAGTTTCGGGAAAAAAACCTCAGTTGTTTTAAAGTCTGAAATGAGGCTAGGAATTCAGCAAACCAAGGTCTGAATTTCTGCTCATCCATGGAAACTCACATTTTAAAACACTAATGCTTCGCTTTAATACTTCTTAAAAATGGCTAAACAGTTATTTTTATTTACCTTTAAAAACAGGAATGAGGCTATTTTATCTATGTTATACTTACCAGATCCATTTTTGGAAACCATGCCCTCATAAAAATCCTTCTGCAATTGGATTAATGTTACCTTCGTTCTTAGGAAAAAAATAATTGCATATAACTTTAATTGTAATTATATAGCAGTTTTAAATATGTCTTTTGTTTCATTTTATATTCTTGTTTTGTTTTGTTTCATTTTTTAAAGTATGATTCAAGATAGTATGTTGCATATCTTGAAGCCACTGTTTTTGGCCAGACTTCTGCTAAAGGATTTAAATTTGTCAAAATAATGGAATTTATTTCTGGGTCCTTCACAATTTCCTTGTTCAAGGATTGTGGCCTGTAAATCCCCTACTGAGAGACAGCATGGTATAGTAGTTTGAGCATTGGATAACTCTGGAGAACTGGGATTATATCCATAATTGGCCATGGGTGATCTGGACAGGTCACACTCTCTCAACCTCAGAGAGCAATGGCACATCCATTCTGAACAAATCTTGCTAAGAAAATACATCTCCGGGTTGCCATTAAGGTGGAAACAAAAGCACACAATTTCAATGTTCAGGAAAGTTAAGTTGTTTTCAATTGGTTTTAGAGAATTGCCATTTCTAACATCAGATTTGTGCCCATTAGTTCTCTTTTGTAACAACTATCCTGTTTGTTCGGTATTGGAGACTGACTGTAGGCCATTAAAAGCCTGCTTCTTTGAGCTTCTGTGATATCTTTGTTATTGTCCAGAATTCGCTGTAGGCCACTGATGATGTGTTTGAATTGTTTCAAAACTCGCCACAGGCAGTAAACGAAGAAATCAATAAATTGAATCTCTCTTTTTTTTGTGAAAAAAATTAATTTCACATTTTAGCAGCAATAGAAAAAAGTATTGCATCAGAACTAATGTAGAAAAAGTTCTTACTACACATCATTGTAAAATATGTGGGCCCTTCATATCTTGCCTTGTGTAGTCAACAATTGCCTGCCCATTAAAATGGGTTTCCTCAAACTGCAGCTGTTTTTGCTGTTAAATGTTTCTTCATACGCAAACAGAATAAATTTATACTGTTCTGAAACAAAGTTGTCATACTGGTTTCTATTATACAAAGACCTTAATTCAAATGTCAACTTTTCAGGTAAAGTAAAGTACACCATAATCTTTTAAGCCAGGTGCTCAAGGGTTGGTTGTCTCTTTATTTCCTTTTCTTGGTGATTTCCAGTTTGGTTGCTGTCAACAACACTGAAAATTGTATACTGTAATGACAGCTGAATCCCAAAGAAGGAAAGGAGGGATAACAGCTTGCAGTGGTGAATTGTTGGGTGGTTATTCCGTAAGTAAGATCAAGAATGCAACTTAAAGTCAACAATGGAAGTGCCACAACTGATACGACCTTTAGTGGAAAAATTGAATTATTAATTTGGGAGGGTCTGATGGATGTTAAGTAACACTTACAGGGCATTTTGTAAATATTCTTTTTGGTCATGACCTATATGGATTTGAAGAAAAGAGGTCCAAAGGCTAGTCTGTTGTGCATTTGTTATTTGCCCTGCTTTGAGCTGACTCCCACATTGATTTTAGATTTGTGTCCTGAATAGGAAGGAACCTTCAATGTGCCAAAATGCTTACTGCTTCAAAGCATTTCCCACTTGTGGTGATTGGTCTATATATTTTTTTATTAGGAGGTTTTTGGGAAAATACACATTTACATTTTCAAAAGCCAACTGACTCCATCTTCTTCAAGATTACAGGGTTGTCCCTGACAAAAATGCCATTGATTGTGTAAACTTCCCAGTACTTCCAGCCATCAGCCATTGTTTATTTTTGGAAATAGAAGTCTGGGTGGAATGAAAATGGTTGGACTGAAGACAAGGTTGGGTAAAAAAGCCTGTCCTGTCTATTTCCTTCAAAAAGTGGATTGCAAAAGAAAAAAAAAGAGTTTTGCAATTTGTCAGTAAAAGGAGAAAACTTTTGTTTCTATCAGCTGATGCAAGCTTTTTCCATTCTTACTGATAGTTTTTCTTCATCCATGCATGTAAAAGGAACATATTGCCTAATTTAGAAGGCATGAAAGTAGACTAAATCCTGTGCTCTGCGATGCTTATTTAGGAAGTGTTTACTGATTGAATTAGTGAATGAATGATGCTATGAGGAATTAACACACATCTTAGTACATTGGCATGGCTGCCATACTTAATGTCTTGCAGTTTTGTGGATTATACTGTAAAGTGAGGCTGAAATTATTCCAAATGGAACAGAGAGGCACAAATGAATGAGAAAATAAACCTATGTATGGAATAAAATCCTTCTACCATGGAAACGAGGTGAAATAAAAATTTTTAAAGCTTGTCTGGTATTGCATCATTTCTTTATCCAATGCTGCTTAGAAACATCTAGTGAATAATCTAAACTGTGATCCAATACATATTTAGTTACCCCCATACCGGTTTGGAAAGAAATATACATTATTTGCTCAAAGAAGAGTGGAATCTATCTATCTCAGTGGTTCTCAACCTGTGGTGCATGGACCACCAGTGGTCTGCAAGAACCAAAATATGGCCCACGATCTCACCGTTAGTACACTGTTGCAATGAGAGTGACTGGTCTTGCAAAACCTTCTTACACTAATGAGGCTTATGAAATATGGTTTTCTGTGGGTGAGCAGATGGCGACTACTGAATAGCATATGTTCTACATCAGGGACTAGAGCTGATGTGGTCTATCCACTGCAATTTTCTGAATCAGCACCCCAAATAACCAAATCAAATCTAAAGTTGACCAAAAACTGATTCGTAACCCTTTTGGTACTAATGTTGGAGAGTGGTCCCTGGTCAAAAAAAGAATGCGAGCCACTGATCTAGCTAGTCAAAGTGAAAATGTGTACTTGTTGCTTCGAACCACAAAGCTTCCTACATGGAGTGATGGATCTGGGGCAAACCTGGCACACATACCTTTCATTATCCAACTCAAAATAATTAAGAGGTTTTTTTTTATTTTAAAAAAATGCTGTTCAAGCCCAGAGCACAGGGAAAGAAAAGAAACAATGAGGATTGGCTGTTGCTAGGTGAAGTGGTCCTCTGTGATGTTACTGGGAAAGAAAAAGAGTGAAGAAGCTTGGCTTCTGGTAAGTGACATTGTGTAAGGGAGGAAGAAAAGAGAGAAAAAGGAGGGACAAAAGGGAGAAGGAAGGGAGGATGGAGAAAGAAAAGGAATGCAACAATGGAAGAAAAAGAAAAGGGGAAAATTTATGGGGGGAGGAGGGGAGATGAAAGCAAGGCAAAAGCAAGTCAAAAAAAGAAAGGAAGAAGGGCCAAAGGGAGGCAGGGAAAAGAGAAAAAGAAGGGAAGGGAAAGAAGAAAAAAGAAAAAAGAGGGGGGAAGCAAGGGAAAGTAAGGGAGAGAGGAAAGAAAGGAAGAAAAAGAAGGGAAGAGAAAGGCAGAGAAGAAAGAAAGGCCAAAGGAAAGGAAGGAGAGAAAAGAAAAAAGAAGGGAAGAGAAAGAATAAAAGAAAGCAAGGGGGTAAGCAAGGGAAAGTAAGGGAAGGGGAAAGAAAGGAAGAAAAGAAAGGGAAGGGAAGAGAAAGGCAGGAAAGAAAGAAAAGCCAAAAGGAGGGGTAGAAAAGAGAAAAAGAAGGGAAGGGAAAGAAGAAGAAAAGAAAGAAGAAGGGGGGTGCAAAAGAAAGTAAGGGAAGGGGAAAAAGGAAGAAAAAGAAGGGAAGAGGAAGGCAGGGAAGTAAGAAAGCTCAAAGGGAGGGAAGGAGGGGAAAAAGAAAAAGTAGGGAAGAGAAAAAGAAAGCAAGGGGGGTAAGCAAGGGAAGGGGGAAGGATAGGAAGAAAAAGAAGGGAAGAGAAAGGCAGGGAAGAAAGAAAGGTCAAAGGGAGGGAGAGAAAAGAGAAAAAGAAGGGAAGGGAAAGAAGAAGAAAAGAAAGAAGAGGGGGGATGCAAGAGAAAGCAAAGGAAGGGGAAAAGAAAGGAAGGAAAAAAAAGGGAAGAGGAAGAAGAAAGCAGGATGAGGAAAGAAAGGGAAGAAGGAAAGAAAGGAAGAGAAGAGAGAGGGCCACAGGTGTGTATGAGGGAAACAGAGGAAAGAAAGGAACCCCCAAAAAGCTTTGCCATGGAGACATTGTGAGGCAGGCTATCTCAAGGCTGTAGAAAATGAAAACCAAGCCAACCTAGTAGGCAAACCTTCCAGAATAAAGACCTGAAAGTGAGTCAGACTCAAAAGTTTTTCCTCTGTTTCTGTTGCCATGGCATCCTGGGAGTTGTAGTTTCGCAAGCCTTCTCTACCGAGCTACAACTCCCAGGGCAGCCTTCAGCCGGGGCAATCCAAGGGCTGTCAAACCTGTCACGTCTAAAGAGTAGATGAGGCGTCGTCATAATCATCACGCAGCCTGACGCAAACTCCAGACAACAGGAAGCCCCGCCCCCTTTGTCGCCGTCACCCGATATCTCATGTCTGAGTAATGTGGGTTCGCAGGCCGCCTCGCGATTGGCTCCCTCGCGTGCCTATCCGTTGTTGTCCCGCCCTGACGCTGGGCTTCCCGTCTCTTGATTGGCCATAGCTTTCCGAGCGGCCGTTGCTCATCGTTCCTTTCCTTTCGGCGTCAGGTCTGTGGCGAGAGAGAGAGAGAGAGAGAGAGGAGGGCAGGAGAGGCGCCATTGCCGCCACGATGACGTTCAAGCGGAGCCGGAGCCGCTTCTACAGCACTCGCTGCTGCGTTTGTTGCCACGTCCGCACCGGGACTATCATCCTGGGCACCTGGTATATGGTAAGAGCGCTGGGCTCCGAAAAGAAGGCGTTGAGGGCGGGGGGCGGGGAGAGGAGGCGAAGGGGTGCTCTTGTGTCGACTGCGCATGCGCGGCGGAATTCGGGTTCGGTTGGGAGGGGGAGGCTGGGGTGAAGTTCCAGCTGATCTTTCTCAGTGCGCATGCGCCCAAGCCTTCACCTTATTGCGGCATTGTTGCCCAAGGAAGATTTTTTTTTTTACAAACGCAGAACTTGGGGGGAAATTTATTTGTTTTGAAAGGCTACATGCCTCAGTTTAGATTGAGTATTTTGGGACCATATTTTAGATTTTTTTTGTTGCATTTTGATGTATACTATATAATAATAATAATGATAATAATAATAACCTGCAAAGATAGTGGAAAATGAGCACGCCAAAAATACTGTGGGACTTTCGATTCCAGACTGACAAAGTATTGGAACACAATACATCAGACATCACGATTGTGGAAAAGAAAGAAGTTTGGATTATTGATGTCGCCATACCAGGTGTCAGCTGCATTGAGGAAAAACAACAGGAAAAACTCAGCCGTTATCAGGACCTCAAAATCGAACTGCAAAGGCTCTGGCATAAACCAGTACAGGTGGTCCCAGTGGTCATCGGCACACTGGGTGCCATGCCAAAAGATCTCAGCCGTCATTTGGAAACAATAAACACGGACAAAATCATGATTGGTCAACTGAAAAAAGCCATTTTACTTGATCTGAATGCATCATTTGAAAATACATCACACAGTCCTAGAGGCTTGGGAAGTGTTCAACTTGTGATTTTGTGATACAAAATCCAGCATATATGTCTCATTAGCTGTGATATACAGTGGTTTTGTGTCAGTATAATAATAATATTAACAAATAATAATAACAGATAGTAACAAAATCACGATCTGTCAACTTCAAAAGGCCACCTTACTTGGATCTGTGCACATCATTCGAAAATACATCACACAGTCCTAAATGCATGGGAAGTGTTCAGCTTGTGATTTTGTGATACAAAATCCAGCATATAGATCTCATTTGCTATGACATACTGTGTTTTTGTGTCAGTAAAATAATAATAATTTTATTTCTTACCCAGTTCTCCTCATGGCTCGATGCGGGTTACAAAACAAAGTGTTAACAAGCACAGCAAAAACACTACAAATACACACACTTAAACGTACCTCCGTAAAAGTTTCACACGAAAACGTATCTATAAAATACACAAAGCAAAGATCAAACAAAGAACACTTAAAATTCATTTATTTATTTATTTATTTGATGCACTTATTAACCGCCATTCTCAGCCCATAAGGGCGACTCATGGCGGTGTACAAATACATATAGGAGACACTTTACAAAAAAGCCAGTTACAACCACATATAGACTATACAACAATTACAGACAACACTAAAAATCCGCTTCGTCTCTTAAATAGAATCATAACCAGTCTCATATTCCTTGTTCCAATCCGATCTTCTTTACCTCATTGTTATAGCTCTCAATTAAATGCTCTCTCGAACAGCCAGGTCTTAAGGCTTTTTCGAAAGGACAAGAGGGAGGGCGCCTGTCTGATGTCTGTGGGGAGAGTGTTCCACAGCCGGGGGGCCACCACCGAGAAGGCCCTCTCCCTCGTTCCCGCCAGCCGTGCCTGTGAGGCAGGCGGGATCGAGAGAAGGGCCTCCCCAGACGATCTCAAGGTCCTCGTGGGCTCGTAGGCCAAGATGCGGTCCGAAAGGTATTTTGGGCCGGAACCGTTTAGGGCTTTGTAGGCCAAGACCAGCACCTTGAATTGGGTCCGGTAGCAGATCGGCAGCCAGTGGAGTTGGGACAACAAGGGCGTTGTGTGCTCCCTGCTACCCGCTCCAGTTAGTAACATGGCTGCCGCGCGCTGAACCAGCTGAAGCTTCCAGGCCGTCTTCAAGGGCAGCCCCACGTAGAGAGCGTTGCAGTAATCAAGGCGGGATGTGACCAGAGCGTGTACCACCGTGGCCAAGTTCATGTTTAAAGATTTTCATATTTTGGCACCATAAGTATTTTAGATTTTTTGTTGCATTTTGATGTATTTTATATAATAATAATAATAATAATAATAATAATTTTATTTCTTATCCGGCTCTCCTCATGGCTTGAGACGGGTTACAGAACAATTAAAATACAGAAGCACAGCAAAAACACTACAAATCCACACACTAAAACGTACCTCCATAAAAGTTACACATCAAAAAGTATCTCTGCAAAATACAAATTGAAACACACAAAACAAAGATCAAACCAAGGACACTTAAAATTCATGTTTAAAGATTGTCTGGGTAGGCCTGCTGGAAGACATAGGTCTTTACGAGGTTTTTAAATATATATTTGCAAAGATGGGATACTGAAAAAATGTCAATGATGAGATATCTTGGAGATGAGACCCAAGTCTAGAAACAAAATTAATTTGTATTTATGTACTCCTAATACAGACAACATAGTTTAACAGCATTGTGCTCAAGACAAAGGAGGGAACCAACATTGAACCAACGGAAAGCAAACGTTTGGCTGGCTCAGCCACCTACTTGGATTATTTTGGAAGTTTTTGGATTTCTAGATAAGATGGATTCCTTACCTGCTATGCTCAGTAGACAATATGGTTAAGGGATTTTCAGAGGATGGGACTCTGGGAATTATCCATAAAAAGGAGGAAGTTCTGAAACTTAAGGTGCCCTAGGATGCATCTACACAGTAGAATTAATGCAGTCTGACTCCATTTTAATTGCCATGTCTCAATGCAATAGAATCCTGGAGTTTGTTGTTTGATGAAACATCAGCCCACTTTGGTGGAGGAGACTGAAATGTTTCGTTCATTGCAATTGGATCGTGGAAATTGCAGTTTTCCAAAGTCTTCAGCCTGCTCTGCCAGAGTGCTGGTACCTCATCAAACTAGAAATACCTGGATTCCATAGCATTGTTACTCTACGTAACAAAACTTGAAACGTTTTCTGTTTCCAGTTTGAAAGTGTTATTTCCTGTTTAATTGTGTGGTACTTATTTTGAAAGTAGTTGTCATACTCTAGAAACTTAGTTTTTGCAGCTGCCTCAAATTGTTAAATTGGCTGAGACCCTATGAGATATTTACTGTATTGAAAATATGCAGCATGATGTCCAGCAAAAACCAAGTTTTTACAGTTTAATAAACCCTTTCCATATTTTTATGATAGAACCAATTAGGAAATGACATTATTACCCAGGAACAAAAATCATGTTACATAGTGTAATTAAAGTGGTGTCAAACTGCATTAATTCCACAGCCCATTGTCACCCCCAGTGTTTCATGAAGGGAACCAAGTGGTTTTCTATTTATGTTGGATTTCTCCATAGCACAACTGATTCAATGTTTTCCCACCATTTGGAGTATGATCTACTGGGTTCTATGTGGCTCTATCCCAATTACATAGGAGTGGCGGGCATAAACTGGCAAACCACTCACAGAGTTTTAAGGAGGAGAAGAGAAGAAAGACTCTAGATGGTAGCAAGTAGGCCGAGTGTGTCAGGGTAAACAGGAGTGCTTAACCTGCCACACCTCACTTCATTTTGCAAACTACATGAAATAAAATTGACTCAGAATTCCATGCATTCACCCTCTTTTTGGCCACGTGGACTACCTTTCTTGTTCCTATTGCTTTTATCACAGTTGTTTCTTCCTGCCAACACCTTGGAGATGAGAAACTAAACTGGCAGAGGCACTCTCTTTGACCCAGAGCTTTGGAAAAGTTACTTTTGCACTACAGACCCTTGCCACTTCATCCGGTCTAGTGATTTTTTCCTTCTGGTGACTAATGAGTCACCTCTAGAAAGCACAGAGATGAAGTGAATGCAGTTGCTGGATCCCCATCTGCTGCTTGTCAGCTGGCTCTTGAATAGGAAGGTTCATTATAGCTGTTGATAGACTTGTTCTCTATGAATCTGCTTAATCCTCGTTTTATGCTTGACTTTCAGAGGCTTATGGCTGTATTATATAAGGCTTTTGATAGGAAGCTGGTAACATAAAATAGCATGATTTACACTGTTCTAGAATGTAATATGGCAGCAAATGACAGAATTGAGAAAGGAGACTTCCTAGAATCCTGATTTCAAGAGAAGCTGAATCACATTTTATCCATATGATGTTATCTTATTACTGGGTAGAGAGATGTGTGTGTGTGTTTTAGTTTTACAAGTTATTTAGCTTCTCTGCCATAGATAACCAATGCCTCACCAAACTACAAATCCCAGAATTCTATAGCATTGTGCAGAAGTCTTGGGGTTTTTCTTTTAGGCTCAGTCTAAAAGTATTTTTCATGTCTATTTCATGTTGATAAGCAAATCTGAAGAGAGCCTGCTCTTCTAAAAATTCCTTATATCTAGGAAAAACTAAAAAGCTTTATGGTGCAAACTTTGGAAACACAATTCTCTTTGATTTGAAATACTTTCTCTTGGAATGAATGTAAATTACTTGTATTCAAGACACAGATATTAACTCAGCTACAGGATTAGATACAAGGGCTCAATAGCAACAGGTGGTGTGCTTGTGATCTTTTCTGGCAGGTGAACCGAAGATGGTAGCATTTTCAAGTTCTATGAACTAAAATAGATGTAGGGAAATAAGGAAGGAATTCCATCAGGCTTTTTTTTTTTAATCTATAAAACCAAAGAGTGAGACTCATTAGACAATTTGTCCTTCCAAAATGTCATACATGGAGCAGTAGTTTTTGCATAAAAGAAGCAGAAAATACTGTCCTTGGGAAGAAACACAGTTAAGCTCTAAGTTGAAGCTTTTGCAGTTTCCTATGGGCTATATGTTGTTATACTTTTAAGCAAGTGGCAGCTAGAGCAATTATGGGAAAAAAACAGGACAGTGCTCATTTTTGATACATTTTTGATAATTGCAAGATTTGGTTTTCATTTTTCTGCAGTGCATAACAATAACAATAGTTTAGAATTGTAATTGCTTTATATGGAACTATGTTACAATCATATGCTACTTCATCCCACTAGAGAATGAATCCACTTTAAATCTGGTTTCTTCCTCCTGCAGAATTGTGGGGTTTGTAGTTTAGTGGTGCTGTTAAAGGCTTCTCCCTAAACTTCAAACCTCAGAATTCTGCAGGAGGCAGCAAACAGTTTAAAGCAGATTCATTCTCTAGTGTGGTGAGGTATATGTACATGTATCTGGATTCAGTCCAGTTGAATCCAGTGGGTATTTGGGGTGTCCAATTCTAGGACATACCCTGGGTTTTTATATGTGATTTATCATAATTAAACTATGATTTGAACTTACATCACTGGTTTGTCAGAATTCTGTAATGTTTTGACTAGACATTCAGGGGACTTACTCTAGTAGGTTTTTTTTGTTTGTTTGCTTATTCAGTTTAAAATACTTTTCTAGCAAACTTTACGTAAAAAGTTCAATAGCCATCATTTTGAATTATATATAATAAAGCAGTAGAGATAACTACAGTTTGTAAGAAGTGTTTTAAAAGCTGGGTTTCTCTTCTCCAGGCAAGAGAATCCTTTTTTATCCAGTTTTGGCAATAGGGGTGAAGATAGATATTAAATCTATTGACCAGGAAGTGACTGAAGTCAAATACAAGATGGAATGTCTTTTAGTAGCTGTCCTTTGGCAGATTAAAAAAAGGGAAAAGTTCACTGGGTGCTTGGGCCAGAAATTATTACATAATGTATCTCTATTCATGAAGCATTTTTATTGTGTTTGTGTTGCAGATTAAAATAAACCTATTAAACTAAGCTAAAACAAATCCTCTAGAAGGAGAATGTTATGGTTCAGCTTATGAAAAAAAAAACCCTGATGTTTTTGCTAATGTTCAAAATCTGTCTCCTTTAGTTGTATGTTCTGTCAGCTTTGGGGTGATTAGTATTGAACCAAGCTAGTTTAAAACAAGTTATGCTTGTGTGTTTCTGTTGCCTAAAATGTTAATACATTACTTGATATTCTCAGGGAGATCCAAAGTTTGAAAAATATTGGAGATTATGACAAACTGATGTCTGCAGTCATCACTATACAAAGGAAAGGCCTGGATTGGAGTGGGGAAGAGATATGTAGCACATTATTAAAGGCTTTTCTCCCCATAAGCAGTCAATTTTCAGAGGTCTCTCAAAACAGAAAAATATAATCTGTACATCTTTTTTCTTGTGAGGAGATTGAGATGGGCAGAAAGGCCCATTGAAGGGCTAAACACACACACACACAAGCAGACTAGTTTAGGAGAATATGGTTCTTTGATTAATTTGCAGCCAAACTGTATAGACGAGGGACCTCATAGGGCCCTTCCAGACAGATCTTATATATAAGGATCTGGTCCCAGGTTTTCTGCTTTAAACTGGATTGTATGAGATTCCACTACCAGAAAATCTGGAATAAATAGAAAACCTGGGATCAGATCCTGGGGTATAAAGCCTGTCTGAAAGGGCCCCTAGAACACAGCTAGCATTTTGAATTGTCCCCTGAAACTCGTTGGCAGTTATTAATATTATTGCAACAGAGGAGCTTACCATATAAACTGTATATACTCATGTATATGTTGACCTCATGTATAAGTTTAAACCAAATATAGGGGCCAAAATTATGGATTTTGCTATGACCTGTAGATACGTCTAGGGTAATTTCACAAAGAGGGGAAGTTCCAGCACAACTTCAAGATGCCAGCCACCCTTGTCTGCTGCCACCATTTTCCTGCGTAGACATTTGAAAAGGTCAGAAGCAGTGCCACACAAAGACTGTCAAAAGAGTCAATGTTTCTTTTAGGTTCTCTAAAAACTCATAGAAGGGTGTGGATCCTTTCTTTTTTGGTTAAGAGTTAAGACATGATACTTGAGCTGTAAGTAAATCAACCTAGAGTTTTTAGCTAAAATTTCTAAACATATCTAGACTAATCTAGAAATACACAGTGATCCCTGTAACCAGGCTTTGTTAAGAGCCTTGCTGCAGAAATCTGGACCAGCTATTATTTTTAAACACCTCAAAGGCAGTTCCATGTGGCATAAGTTGCAGTAATCCAGCTTGAATTTAATGAAGACATTTGTCACTGTAGTCCGATATAGTATCTCAAAGAATGGGCACAGTTGCTGTACAAACCATAACTGCACAAATGCAAGGGAAACATGATCTATCACGCTCTAAATATTCTCCTTGTTTTCCTATAATGAAAACTATTACTGATACAGGCATGTTTCAGTTAACAGAGTGTCTGACAAGTCCTTTTTCAAAGTTTTTAAAATCAGTGTTGTTACTTGAAGGAGGACTGGGGAGAGAAAGACTGAATGCATTTATACTGGTGATCCTACAATAGCTGTGTGTACTTACACCTGCTTTCAGAACAACTTACTGAGCATATGGGAAGAGCAAACAGAAAGAAAAGGGAAAGGCCAATTAGCCTGCTTCACCAGTTCCTAGATAGATTTAAGATGAGAGAGGAGTTGATGGTGGAAGGTTATTCAGTACAATGGTTTACCTGTAGGCAAATAACTGAATGATTTCAGATGGATAAAAGGGATTGAAACAGTTAAATCAGAGTTTTCAACTTACTGTGTACAGGTGATGACAATAAAACTACATAAGTTGCTGTTAAACTATGAAATGCAGGAGGTTAAATGGGCTCAAAAATATGTACACAAATCCAATTGGAATAATGAAAGAAGGTATGAATGAAGAGTCTGAAGTTTATTTTGAGTAGTGATTTAAAGAAAATATTTTATAGGATTATGTACATATTATATTTGACACCAGGGATGTTAAGATGCATAAAGGGACTTAAGTAGTAGTAATAATAATAATAATAATAATAATAATAATAATAACAACAACAACACTTTATTTGTACCCCGCTACCATCACCTCAAGGGACTCGGTGCGGCTTACATGAGGCCGAGCCCAAATACAACAATACAAGCAATAATAACAACAATACAAGCAATTAAAATAAAAAAAACATATACAATAAAATATGCAACAATTAACAATAAGACAACACACAATTGAGGCCAAATGTAAAGTTAAAATTGGAAATGATGCCGGGACATGGGCGAAAAGGTAAAAATGGCGTTTGTGGAAAACGTACAAGCAGACCTAATATGTAAAGTGCTTTGGAGGACAAAGTGCTATGGGATCATTATTCTGGGAAGGCACACTGGAACAAACTCCTCCTAAAGACTGCCAGAGTTCACACACACACAACCAATTAGAAGTGCTTCTGGTCATTTTTGGATCATATTTAGAGTCAGTTTTGAACCAAGAATCTTATCATGAGGCAGATGCAGGAGTGCAAATTGATTCCCACCATAGTTTGCCCTTCCATTCTTTCAGTTAGGTGAACAGAACTCGTGTGTGATTAAATAAATGCAAATGTTTTGTTAGCAAGGTTTGAGGAAAGCTTTTCTAACAGCTCAATTTCCAGAAATTTCAAGTGGCTGGAGTACTGTCCTTTCCCCAATGAATGTACATTGGGTTCTTTCGGGGAGATACAAGTGGCTGAAATAGTTCTTTTTCATAACCTTACTGCTTGTCTCCCTAAGGATTTATTTATTATTTATTATTTATTTATTTATTGCATTTATTGACCGCCCCTCTCAGCCCGGAGGCGACTCGGGGCGGTGAACAACAACAAAAAGACAGTGTACAGCGGGTCTAGACATACAAACCAGACAAATACAACACAACATATACTTATCCTAAAAATCCGCTTCGTCAAGTCCTGGGGTCATAGCCAAAATTCGTAGTCCTAAATCATTCCAGTGTCAATTAACTATACTCAGTTGAAGGCCTGCTCAAAGAGCCATGTTTTTAGGCCCCTACGGAAGGCCATCAAGGAGGGCGCCTGTCTAACTTCAACAGGGAGAGTGTTCCACAGCCGGGGGGCCACCACCGAGAAGGCCCGCTCTCTCGTCCCCGCCAGACGTGCCTGTGAGGCGGGCGGGACCGAGAGAAGGGCCTCCCCGGATGATCTCAAGGCCCTCGTGGGCTCGTAGGCCGAGATGCGGTCTGCAAGGTATTTTGGGCCGGAACCGTTTAGGGCTTTGTAGGATAGCACCAGCACCTTAAATTGGGCCCGGTAGCAGATCGGCAGCCAGTGGAGTTGGGACAGCAGGGGCGTTGTATGCTCTCTGCGTCCAGCTCCCGTTAACAACATGGCTGCCGCGCGCTGGACTAGCTGGAGCTTCCGGGCCGTCTTCAAGGGCAGCCCCACGTAGAGAGCGTTGCAGTAGTCAAGGCGGGATGTGACCAAAGCGTGTACCACCGTGGCCAAGTCAGACTTCCCAAGATACGGGCGCAGCTGGCGCACGAGCCTGAGCTGTGCAAATGCTCCCCTGGTCACCGCTGAAACCTGGGGCTCCAGGCTCAGCGATGAATCCAGGGTCACACCCAAGCTGCGAACCTGCGCCTTCAAGGGGAGTGCGACCCCGTCCAGCACAGGCTGTAACCCTATACCCTGTTCGGCCCTGCGACTGACCAGGAGTACCTCTGTCTTGTCTGGATTTAATTTCAGTTTGTTCGCCCTCATCCAGACCATTACAGCGGCCAGGCACCGGTTCAGGACTTCGACGGCCTCCTTAGTAGCAGGTGGGAAGGAGTGACAGAGTTGGACGTCATCTGCGTACAGGTGACACCGCACCCCGAAACTCCGGATGATCTCACCCAGCGGCTTCATGTAGATGTTAAACAGCAAGGGGGACAAGATGGAACCCTGCGGAACGCCACAGGTCAACGGCTGCGGTGTTGAGCAGGAGTCCCCCAATAACACCTTCTGAGTACGACCCTCCAGGAATGACCGGAGCCACTGCAGAGCAGTGCCCCCAAGGCCCATCCCTGCAAGGCGCCC
This sequence comes from Anolis sagrei, assembly GCF_037176765.1. Lineage (NCBI taxonomy): Eukaryota > Metazoa > Chordata > Lepidosauria > Squamata > Anolidae > Anolis > Anolis sagrei. Next base: position 135,843,570 of record NC_090021.1, on the reverse strand, counting down.
CAGAAGAATACCGTGGTCGACGGTATCGAAGGCCGCTGAGAGGTCCAGGAGCACCAACAGGGACACACTCCCCCTGTCTAGCTCCCGGCGCAGATCATCCACTAAGGCGACCAAGACCGTCTCGGTACCATGTCCCGGTCTGAAACCAGACTGTGCCGGATCCAGATAATCCGTGTCTCCCAAGAATACCTGGAGTTGTGAGGCCACCACGCTTTCCATGACTTTGCCCAAAAAGGGGAGATTGGAAACAGGCCGAAAGTTGTCCAATTTAGTGGGGTCAAGTGATGGTTTCTTCAACAGCGGCTTTATAATAGCCTGTTTTAGGCTCGCTGGAATCTTGCCCTCCCGATTTCATATGAACTTGATCTGTTGGATTGTCAGAGCCCTTCTTATAATAGCCTGTTTTAGGCTCGCTGGAATCTTGCCCTCCTGATTTCATATGAACTTGATCTGTTGGATTGTCAGAGCCCTTCTTATGTTCACTCTTGGCCTGAGTTTGGCCTCTAGAAAATAACACTTGCACGTTGTGTGTTGGCACTGGGCTGGGAAGGCTGAATATTCAAACAGCATTAAGCACTCCATTTGAAACTACAGTACAGCCCCTATATCTGTGGGCCAGTTAGTGAAGTCTCATTTCTACATATCTGATAAAGTAAATCCACTATAGGCATTTTCTAGGTCCTCTAGTATGACTTTTTAGTGTTCTTGGGTTGGAAATCCTCCATTTCAATAGGGTTTCCTGTTATTTGTGGTTCTTCCTATCTACACAAAATCTTTGAAAGTACCCACCACAGATACAGGCGTTGTACTATACTTAGAGCAAACGCTTATGAGGAACCCCAAACATGGTGAAATTGATTTCTATAGATTGAGCATCCCTTTTCTGGAATTCCAAAATCAGAAATACTCCAAAATCCAAGAAAGAGTGACATCTTTACTTTCTGCTGGTGCATAACAATGTATAAAATTACCTTTTGGGTATGTGTATGAGATGTATATGCCACATAAATGAATCTCCTGTTTAGACTGGGGTTTCATTTGCAACATATCTCATTATGAAAATACAGGCATTCCAAAATCTGAACAAATTTGAAAAAAATAATCAAAATACATCTGATCCCAAGCATTTTGGATAACCTGTCATTTCTTGACTTAATACTTCTACAATGGTAGGTTGTACATCAGAATATATTTTGGAGTAGGGCCCAACTTTGTGGACTATTATTTTTCTTTAAAAAAAACAACAACCAAAAACCTCTGTGGAATTTCGTAAATGTTGGCAGAGCCCAATGAAAATATGTCAAAAGCAAAAGAAGATCAGGTCATATTTGTGGATTTGATACGGTCAGACTGTTGGAAGTTGAAAGGTCACTGGATTTGTTCCATTAACTATGTTGCAGTACAGACATCACTGGGATTCATTTGTCCCAGATTTCTTCTGCTTGTCCTGGCTCCTCCTATTCCTGTCCTTCACAAATAGACCAAGCAAAACTTTTGTGGGATTGTTACCATATTCTTTATACCCTCAAAGAGCTGGAAGAGATGGCTGCAATAAAATTCCAGTATCTCCTTCTATTTGGTGTACAAGGTGCTATATCAGAGCTGCACATCACCCCTTTTCTGTGTCTCAGAATGATTTCTGTTGAGACCTATTGCCGTGTCCCTTTAAAAAGGCAACCATGAAATCCCATCTGTATCCAATTGGACACTATGAGGCAAAGAGATAAAATAAAACAGATTTATTTGAACAAATCTCTCTGTGGGGTAGGCAAGGAAAAGGAAGTGCCACATTCCTAAGGCGCAACTCAGGGGTTCTATAGTCAAAGGTTTTAAACATGCGCACACAAACTATTTCATTCACACTTCACTTTCCCCTTTGTTATCTTTTGGTGCATCCTTATCTACAATTTACAACAGCAATTGACAGCAACAATTTCTCCTCTTCCTGGCTTGCAGGTCATCAGTCCTTTGAACTCTCTCATTTCAGTTGTCCTTCCCCTGTTGCTTTGACTAGAAAGTTTCTGTCTTTCTCTCAGTCCCCACTTCTTGTCTAAAACTTCATGGCTTAGTAATTTTCCATTTTTACTTTATTTCTCTTTGTTCCAGTCCTTTCAGTTCTTTCTCTAGAGAAAAATGATTTTGCTGTCTGCTAGGGTCATAGATGAACTGCTAACTGAATTTCTCTACCAGTGTTACTTTTGAGCTGGTTCTAAGATAAACAGGTGCTTAGCTGTAAAAACAGATCACATACAGATCACATGTTGCCCTCAGTTGCAAGCACAGGTGCTTAGCTGGTTTCTAAAATCGTAGCACTTGAGATATGATTTTTATAAAGCAGGGCTGTTTTTGTGACCCTTGACTTCTGGATACTTATTGTAGGGAGTCACAGTGCAGGGCACTCCCTGGTAGATCTTGGGAACAGAAAATTCGTCCCCAGTTTTGTAGCGATTGCCCTTCAACTATATAGGTTACAGTCCTCAGAAGCAGTCTTGCTGAACATGTTGGAACTTGCTTTTGACAGGATTTGGTGGAATTTGTTTTTGTGTAAATATACCCAGGGTCACACTGGGAGACTAAAACATTTTACTGTGTGTATGGTAGTAGCATTATTTTCCGTAATTAAATGTTATCTTCTGATTGCACAACATTTATTTTTTGTTGCAGGTAGTGAATCTTCTAATGGGCATTTTGCTGACAGTTGAAGTGACTCATCCTAATACCGTGCCAACAGTTGATATTCAGTATGAAGTTATTGGTAACTACTACCCATCGGAGAGAGTGGCAGGTAGGTATTTAATTTTAGAGGGGAGAAGCAATCATTTTAGAATATTGTATTGAAGTGTATTTTATTCTGGGGTATTTTTCAGAAGTATCTTGCAGTACCAGCTTGTTGCATTTTAATCTGTGGGGTACATTGATCAGGTCAAATTTTTTTTAATGTACCTTATTAGCCAAGCCATATTTTGTGCCTGTTGCTGACTTCTCTCCTCAGGGGTACTCGGGGAAACAGTGACTTGCCTCAAAACAACAAACAAACAAAAATAAATTGGATATTTTCCTTCAGTGGAGAGTTATACTTGGGTTTCTGTTCTCTGAAATTTCTCTTAGAGGCAGGAATGTTTAAGTTAGGTTTGAAGTGCACTTTTAGCGTTGGAAGCAACCTATAATCCATTGCCTTTCTGCTTGGCAATAAAGTCAAACTGCCAATGTCTACTTGCAATTTAGCTTCCTTATTTTCTTCCTATTTCCACATTTTTATTGAAGTGTGTAGATTCCACTCAAGGGAGGCAAACTCAGGATTGTTGTGTAACTTCTCTTCCTCTCTTCATATATTTATTTATGTGGGTGCAACTGCTGGTGTAGCATACTATTCTGTGCAAATGTAGCCTTCACCCCAGTTGGTACATTCCATTGAGTGCATTTGTTGGCTGTAAGAGCAAGGTGGGACTGGTACTGTGTTACAGCCCAGAAGATATTTTGAAGTGGCACTTCATAAGTGAGATTTTATGATCAACTGATACAGAGGAATACCATTTGTCACTCTTTATTGAGAAGCATTCTTTTCATCCCAAGTCCTGGCAAGATCCTTCTTCACAACGGTGGGAAGTAGTCCTAGAAGGAGAATAAACTCTTTTTCCTTTCAGATAGAGAAAAGGGAGAGTCTCCACTACTCTGATTTGTACTGAAAGGCTATAAGTTCACCACAAACTTAAGGCATGAAGAGCAAAATTCTCCTATAGAGTGTGAACCAGAGGACCAGGTCATAGTCCAGGAGATACCCTACTTATGCCTTACATAATGGGATATGGACATCTTGTCTTATTAGTCTATCTTCTGTATCTCATCTCGAGAAACAGTATTAACTGAGTTTCTGGAGATGATGAAGGAATGAGTCTGTCCATACCCTTCATCACTGATGAAAAGCCTCTAATCTGGAGTTCTTTATTAGATGTGATATTTATTTACTTTATGTATACCACACTTTTCTCCCCATGGGAACTCAAGCTGGCTAAGGCCATAGTTTTAAAAAGCGCAATACAAAAATAAGTAAATAAAACCAATTAAATAATACAGTGTGGATTAAGGTTAAAAATCGGATTAAAAACAGATTAGAGCAATGTGACTGATAAAAGTACTTCCCTAGTTTCAGGAGAGACTCTGCATGTTTAAAGTGCACACCTCTGTGGTATATGAAGTTGAAGGAGTCTAGGCTGCGGTGTAACAAGAGGATATAGAAAAAGTCATTTATATCTTGTCACATGGCCTAAAGAAAAACAAGTAGCCCCCTCCTCCCTAAAACATTTGCCATGTAAGCTTTTTATTTCCTTTTGGTGAGTACAGTTTATAAGTGTAAATGAATAAGGTTTAGATGGCTGTTAGGAATTGTGAGAGTTGAAGTGTGTGGTGGAGGCTCCTTCTTTGGAGGCTTTTAAACAGGCTGGATGGCCATTTATCGGAGGTGCTTTGAATGCAATATTCCTGCTTCTTGGCAGGGGGTTGGACTGGATGGCCCATGAGGTCTCTTCCAACTCTTTGATTCTATGATTCTGTGATTCATAACAGTAGCAAAATTACAGTTATGAAGTAGCTCTTATGATTCTATGAAGTCCAAAACATCTGGAGGGCCGAAGTTTGCCCATGACTGGTTTAGACTTTGAGAAGCTGAGTCTTTCCCTAATGCACTTTGGCTCCAGGTCACATGTAACCCACATTTCCAGCTCTTAGTTCCTCTAGGAGTGGCAGCTTATCTTTATCTGAAATAGCATGTTTTTCAAATGCAGGTGTTGATTTCTTGGCAATCTGTATGCCTTCCAGAGGATTGTGCTCCTAGACCTGCCATGGTTGCCCAGCCTCTCCCTAATAAAGGGGCATAGATTTGCCGATTCTTGAGATTGTAGTTCCAGAACTGTGTATTAACACTAAGCCTTAGCCATTAAGAGCCCTTTTATAGAATTTCAAGTTTCTGACCTAAAAACTGGAACTTGTACTACAACAGAATGTACTTTCTTGTGAACTTTATGCACCTTAGTTAACGTGGTTGCCCCTGGTTATTGTTGCCAATTGGATATACATCTTCCTGCCTACATTTGGACAGCAAATGTATTAGACCAAATGTACAGTCAAAGCAGAAATCGATTTGTTTAGCCTTTTCTTTGATACCTATTCATTTTGGAATATAGGGAATACACATACACATGACATTTTACTTAATTGTTGCTTTAGTCTCTTGGTTTCTGCAAGAATGCAGATGACCGAACAGAGCAGAACAGTTTGAGTCTCCTTTATCTGGGAATCAGATATTCCAAAACCTGAAACTTTTTGCTGCTAGCAGCCCACGTCTGCCTTTGGGGGTGGGGGCTAGTCACAAATCCAGCACACACTGAGTTTTTCCTCAAGGAACCTTGACAGGGGAAAGACAAGAGGGAAATAAAATACGTTTAAAAATGCTAATATAACTACTGCTGCCAAATTAGTAGAGGCATCCCTTGCTTTTTGATGACTCACTTTTTAAACATTCCACTGTTTCAACAGATTTAGATTTTTGATCACTCTTAACTCCTTTTTTATGCAGAACATTTTCACCTCTCAGTCAACTCAGTGCCATTTAGTGTTTTATCTTGCATTTACAAACTAAAAACTTACCAAAAAATCAATGTATTCTACTTTTCAACCAATTTCCTTTCCTAATAGTGGTCCAAAACTAGCCCATTGATACAGACAACTTCACAGATCTTAGCTGAGCTATTCTTTAGAATTACTAATAGGGGAGGAAAACATCTTGATCTCTGCTGTTTCTAGAGTACACTGTTGCTACAGGGTTCTTTGCATTTTTGGTGGTTTTCAGTCCATTTGGCGGTGGATTGGATTCAATATTTGGCAAATGCATATAACTAAGATCATCTTTTAATAGATCGTGTAGTTTTTTCCCCCTTAAAACTCTTTAACTGTTAATCTCTTTGATGTTTTTCCCCCACCAGAAAATGCATGTGTTCTCTTTGCCATCTCTCTCCTCATGTTCACAATCAGTGCTATGATGGTGTATGGAGCCATTGCTGTAAGTATGTTGATATATTTCTGGTTCTTGGTACTTTTTTTTTTCTTTTAAGTTAAACAAATTCTTTTTTTCTCCTGCATTTTTAGCATCGGGTTGGCTGGCTGATTCCATTCTTCTGTTACCAGCTTTTTGACTTTGTTCTCAGTTGTTTGGTGGCTATAAGTTCTCTGACATACCTTCCAAGAATAAAGGACTATCTGGATCAGCTAGTAAGTATTTTCCAGAACAATTCTAGCCATGAGTTGTGTGAGAGGATGTAATGTGTTAGATCAGCTAGTAAGTATTTTAGAAAACAATTCTAACCATGAGTTGTGTGAGAGGATGTAATGTTTTAGATCACGTGCCATTTGTAAGCCCAACCAGTTCACATGAGCCAGATTGCCAGTTTGGAAGCAACATCAATGGGATTTTTAACCAGGTGGAATTTATTTCTTCAGAATATTCTCCATTGACATGTATGTGGTTATTTCCTTTGGTCGTGCAATCCTGCAGTCCAGAGTTTATGTCATACTGAATGATATTGGGATATCTGGCAGATCTGCTTTTTCTAAAGGACTTTGAATAGTTTATTATTTTTGTTACATTTAATTTTCTGCAGAATCAAATTGAGATTCAGAAATGAAAGCAGAACAGTGGAATAATTTGCCTATATAGGAGACCTTTATGAATATGTTTTATTCCTTTGATAAGTACTAGAGGCTTTAAACATTTATTTTGTTTTCTAGCCAGAATTCCCATACAAAGATGACCTCCTTTCTCTTGATTCAAGCTGTCTTCTATTCACGGTTCTGGTGTTCTTTGTCTTTATCATCATCTTAAAGGTCAGTTTTTTGATAACCATATATTTTAATTTTACTAGGACCTCATTAATGTGTTCTTGTTAAGGTCCTTTTGTGAATAATAAAACAAAGGGTTTGTTTATTTTGACTAACAATTACTTATTTTTGCAGTGATTTCTGGCAGCTTTTCTTAAACCTGGATTTCTTTCATCCTTATGCTACCAGTTAGACATTTGATTATCACAGTATCATATTTTATTATTGAATTCACACAAAAATAGACAGTATCATCTGAAGAGATTTAAACAATGTCCATTTTTTTCAGCCATGTAGTGTTCTTGGTTTCAAGCTGGAAAAGCAGGATGGGCATATATTCACTTGATCCTGTCTGGTAGGGACCAAGCACTGGGTCATGAAAGGTAGATTGGAAGGACTAGAAACAAATATCCATAGACATTTCAGTGTAAAACAGCCAGACACATCATTTGGGAATGCCCAGGGCCAAAGTAGCATGCAGACAAAGAAACAGTGTTAGATCTCTTAGAACTGCTATTTAAAGAAAACGTTCATCACCACAGATTCTGTGAAACAAACAGAGTGGCTTAATGAGAAATAAGAAGAATCTCTACCAAAGTCAGAGTGAGCTGAGGGGATACATTGGCAGCTTGAAGTGTGGAAAATTGTATTTGTGCCACTTTTCTCACAAAATTGAATCCATGATGGCTCACAGAGCTAAAAGAAAATTAGGTAAAAGCCTATCAATAAAAATTAAAACTCAACTGAGATAACAATACTTAAAACCATCAGATTATCTTTCTCCCCCTCTATTTTCATATATATATATAGAGAGAGAGAACACATTCAAAGCATCCATTTTTAGAGTACTGATACTTCAGAAGAATTATGAGCCTGAAGAGATGTGCTCTCACAAGCACTTGAGGTTTATGATGTCGGAAGAGGGGCAATCCATGGTATTTCCAATGCACTGGGCCTTTTGGATGTGTGCTTGTGCTAACTGATATAGAGGGATGGGTCTAACTACTGAAGAACACATGGTTAAGTTGGAGCTGAATTGCAGTTCCATCAGTATACATCAATTAAACCAAGAATTTATGGAATAAAACTGAAGTGATGCTGTGATGCTAAGGCAGGGAGGGAGGTATTTACCTATGAGCCTGAACTTGTAGTGCAAGAAACCTCTTGCACTACAAGTAGTCTAGCATGGTCGGATACAGCAGGGTGGCAATAGCAGCTGAACCTTATTTCCACAGTTGAAAAATGTTGGTGAGAGACCATTTTCTTAATTCACTGGTTTACAGTTGGCACAAGACTGGCTAAACAAAGACTTAAATACATTGGCTGTATTTGATAGAATAAATGCAGTAACACCCCCACACTGTTGCTCATGCAGTATGCTAATGGATAACAAAATGAGTCAACATTGCGCCACTGCAGAAATTTGCTTGCAAAGATCACCGCGGCATCTGATATGCTCTGATTATCTGTAGAGTGACTGGCACAAAAAGCAGTCCTTTGCTGGGCATCATTTTCCTTGATGAAGGACTGATTGTTTTGAGGGAAGAATTGTTGCAATAGTGTTGGGCCTTTCGTCAAATAAATAAAAGTGACTGCTTTCTTTCAAGACATGTATAACGCAACAAGTTTTTTAAAAAATTCAATTGGAAAAATAATAATGATGTTTGGGGCACAAGAATACTGTTGATTAATTATTAGTCTTGTGCATTTGTAGAGAATCAGTATCCTTTTCAGTTTGTTTCATTCATAAGGCACCATTTTTATTTTCGAGCACCTCTCCCAAAAATGGGTGCCCCATATCTACATGAATTAGCTTTTCTGTCCAAGGTCCAAAAAACCCGAATATCTTTCGCCCATTGGCGTTAAAGTGCCAGGGCCTACATCCAAGTGCTGAGTAAGAGGCGCTCAGTGCTTGGCTATAGGCTGAGCACCAAAAATCAGCTGACCAAACAGTTACCGTTCTCACTTACCTTTCGCTTCACCAATTTTTCCGAACTGAAGGGGGGGGGGTACTGTTTTGTGCTATCTGAATGAACGGTATGAAACAAAAACACGAAAGAAACAAATGAGACAAATGCTGGGCCCATGACTCTTTCTTATTTATTTTTGCAGAAGCCAAGCATATCTGCACATCAAAATATGTTAAGCCCCCTGCAAACAATTTTGTTCTGGATTCGAGTTTGTGTATTGTTGAATGACCTTCAATATTCATGTAGATATGGGGCATTTTTTTTGTCTGCTAAAATATGCTAGTATTCCCAGGGGCTCAGAAGAGTGTGATTCAGTACAGGTCATTTTTAATCAGTGTGTATGTGGTTTTATGAACCAAAAATACATAGATTTAGCAGAGATCAGTTAAATAATTATTTCCTTCCATTCACTATTCATTTACTTCTGCGCTTTTCTCTCTTGTGCGTTGACATACTTTCCAGCTAACTTGAAGGTAGTAAAATATATTCTGATATGCTAAAATCCTTCCTCTGTGACCACTTGACCTTGATGCTGTAGTTATAGCTTTCTTCCCTTGAAAGCAGTTATGTTGATTTGTACTAGAATAAATAATGTACTTAGCACCCTTCAAATAGATGCCAACTAAATGATGAGTCTTATATCTGTAGCTGCAGTTTATACACCTATTGCTGCTGACTGCTTTCAAATGATATTCTTCCCTTTCTTCTCTGCAGGCTTATCTAATTAACTGTGTATGGAACTGCTATAAATATATCTGCAACCGAAACATGCCTGAAATAGCAGTATACCCTGCATTTGAAGCACCTCCACAGGTAAAATCTTAAGATGAAAGTTATACTTGGGGTTTGGGGACCCGATTTCTGCCAGACAGTAACAAATGGTACAGCCATGGGATGTGTGGTTTCGCCCATATTAAGAGATTGTTGCCCCTTATCCTGTTCGTTTTGGAAAGGATTGGATTATACAGTTCATTCTCATTTGGTATCCCTGAATGTGCCGCTGAGAGATAGCCAGATCATAATCATAATCCACTCTGAGCTAGTGCTGCTGGGAGTGATCACTGCTGGCGGTTGAGCCCTTACTATATCAGAAGGGAAGTCTACCGTGATCTTGGCCTTCTACAAGATGGGTCAATGAGTTAGCAGCCTCATTTTCCTGAATTAAGCAATAATTTCCAGAAACAAGAGACACACACGTAAAGATTTGCTTGCAGTGGTTTCATGGCTTGCAAGCTTCCTCATTTTCATATTCTCCAAGAAAGAATTACTTGGTCTTAAAATATAAAGGCTGATAGCCTGGGCCCCTGCTTTTTTAAAATGCAAATGAAACTGGAGGCGGCAAAGATGCTCAGATAACTCTGTGAACCCAAGGCACAATTTCTTTTCAGCATTCAGAAGCAATGCAGCAAATGAAAACTATATCTTCTTCAGAGCTTTGCATTTCTCCAGAAGTCACAGAAGCTAAAATGCTGGTAATATTTTCCTGTCCTCAATGTAACTTAGTTAGTAGTAATACATAACCTCGTTATTACCCAATTTCAGCTTTGGTCTGTGCCTACCACTAAAGCAGTGCAGCCCCTGCTATAGAGAAACCTGCTGACACTGTGTAATATATATACAGGCAATCCCTGAGTTACAAACATCCAACTGACAAATGACTCATAGTTAAAAATTGGGGGGGGGGTGTATGTGTGTGTCAAGAGTGACTTGAGAAACTGCAAGTTGATTCCACTGTGAGAGAATTGGCCGTGTGCAAGGATGTTGTCCAGGGGACACCCAAATGTTTGATATTTTACCATCCTTGTGGGAGGCTTCTCTCATGTCCCCGCATGGGGAGCTGGAGCTGACAGAGGGAGCCCAACTCGCTCTCCCCGGATTCGAACCACTGACCTTTCAGTCATCAGTCCTGCCTGCTCAAGGGTTTAAACCATTGAGCCACCAGGGGCTAAAAAGAAACCCAAAAAAAGGGAGACAACAGGCAGCGAATCAGAAAAGGAAATTAACTCTGAAAGAGTTATCATGGGGAAAAGTTGTCTCCAATTCTTATTTCCACAACATGTCACATTTTTTGAAAACCAGTGACCACAGGGATAGAAATTGGATTAAAATCTTCTGAACAGGGGCACAGACAGCAAACCAAACACCACAGGGAGGTTAACCTTTCCCTATGCTATTCAGAGCATGCATGCATGCACATGTATGTATGTATATATGTATTTATATGGCTAGAGTTACACTTGAAAAATGTACCTTTTCCAATTTATAGACAAATTCAACTTAAAAATAAACCTACAGATCATATCTTGTTCGTAACTTGGGGACCGCCTGTATAGACAACATATTGTAGTAAAGAAATTGTTCCGAATTGATTATTAATTTATTTATTCAATGTTTTGGTTATTCAGTTCACCCAGATATTAAAATAGTCAAATGCTTTGATTTCAAAATTTGCTTCATTGGCGATATATTTCCTCACCTGCATTCAAAATGATTTTTGGAGGGATGTTTTTGCAATTCACATGATCATCACTTTAGATTTCTTGAAACAGCATTCGCAAATTGATTGCCATCCAAATGTTGACAAATTACTCCCATTGAGACTTACAATTGCCTTATTAGGAGTTGATTAGTCAAAAACGATCTTGTGGGATGGGGTGGGGGTAGAAATTTCATACTTATCTTAAATAAAACATGTAGGGGTTCATGCTTCTGCTTTTAAGATAGAGCAGTAACTTCTAATTGACTTTCTCCACATAGATGGTGTGTTAAAATGGTAAAGCAAGTGGAAATAAGGAGTTTATCCATGCTAGTTTTTTAAAAACTGTTAACACAGGGGAGTGGGAAGGAGCTCTTCAGAAAACATAAGATATATTGATTGGACCAGTGGTTCTCAACCTGTGGATTCCCAACTGTTTTGGCCTATAACTCCCAGTTAACCAGTTGTAAGGATTTCTGGGAGTTGAAGGCCAAAACATCTGGGGACCCACAGGTTGAGAACCATTGAATTAGACTATTGCTGTAGACATTTTGATATTTCATGCAGCTGAAGGCAGTTTACATCAGATTGAGATTTTACTATTTCACTAGGAAGCTTGTGTGAATGATTGTTTTACCAGATAAACACCCTTTTCCTCATTTCCCCCTTTACAGTATGTCCTGCCTACTTATGAAATGGCAGTGAAGATGCCAGAGAAAGAACCTCCCCCTCCTTACCTACCTGCCTGAAGATTCAAAACATGTTGAAACACCTCTACCAGCTTCATTTTTATACTGTGAGACTGCTTAAGTATTCAGGGCTTTAGGAGCAACACTATGGTTGAGAGGCATTTGATATAACCTTACTAAACAAAATCCATCTGGGAGTGATTTGATTTCTCCCCCACCCTTGTGGTAGTTTAATTTTATTGATTTCTTTAATCTTCCAAGCAATTGTTGCCTTCTGCAAGCACCTCTGTCTCTGTATATAATTTCATTCATATTTGTTGGTTCATTTATCTTGGGTGAGTGAAAATTAGTTGTTCACAGCATCATTTGTTTCACCAGTGTAAATCAATTCTGAAAGACAATCAAACAGGTGGCAAGACGACCACTTGCTTCTTTTTCTTATTTTCTTAAGAGTGGGGAAGGGAGTTCAAAATGTGGTATAGACTAACATATGTGTATTTACTTGGCACTTTCTTCTTAATCTTACCTTTCTTCTGTTTTTCCAATGCCTTGAAATGCTGTTTCCAGGAAACCTGAAGTTGGCACTACGGTTGGGAGTTTTTACCATACGCTGTGAATGCAGGAAAAGTGCTCACAGTAACTACATTTGTGACAGTTGCATGCTTCTAATTTGTATGTATTTCCATCTTTGTTTATAAATGATACTTAAATAAAACTTGTTTTAAAAAAAATTGCAAGCAGTAGTGGTTAGTGATTTTGAAATAAGTATCTACTCCCAAGCAGAAACTCTAATAGCCAGAAAACATATTATGAAAATTCATTATAAAGTCAATGTGTATATTTCCGTGAAGAAAGGATTTTATGATGGGTGTATGTGAATTTGCCACATTTTGTGACTGAGGTTTGTTAATGTTCATGTCGACATCAGAGCCAGGAGCAAATATAATAATAATGTATTAAGGATTCACCTGAGATTTCAGTAATTCATACTTTATTGACTTGAAGGCATGGGTTAGATTGGATTGTGATTGGATTGTATCTAGCCATAATAGACTGATTTCATTTTAAATCAGGCTTGCGATTGCCTTAGATTTCCCTTTGGACCAAAAGAGTGCAAAGTGATTTCGATAATCAGAAATGTGCTTAGAATTAAGACTACAGTGTGATGTCCCTTGGGATGGTATCCTGGGAGCCATATGTCAGGAACAGAGTGCAATTTCTTTGTCTCTGAGCTGAAGGGCTGAAACAACTTCATAGTTCTTGGATGAAACAACTTCCATGGAGGCTAGTAATGCTTAGCTCATGCTTTCCTCATGTCATAATTCTATCAAAAAGTACCAAGAGAAGCTTGGTTTCTAAATTGGAGTCCAGGATTCAGTACCTAAGGAAGCACCTAAAAAAGGGAGTTCATTCTTTTTTTTAACCTGGAAGGTTAATCGTGCATATATTTTTTTCCAGTAGAGTATATCTGGAATTCCAGTTTGGCAGTCTTTTCAGTTTCTAGGTGGGACTTGTTCAGCTCTCCAGATGACTGAAAGTGTCAGCGTTTCTTACTCTTCTATGTTCTTTCTGGAGCTACTGGAAGTTGTAGTGACATACTAGCATATGTAACTGGTATTGCCGGATGTCGGAAAGGATTCTGCCCATCTTCTTCCTTTCTTTCTCCAGCTCTGGGAAGGCCTACCTCACAATATCTCCATGGTAACATTCTGGCAACGGTGGGCAGATTCTTTGTGGCTCTTTCTTTCGTTTCTAATTTCCCTCATACACCTCTTTTCTTCTTCCCTTGCTTTCCCTCATACGCCTTACCCACTCCCTCCTTTCTCCTCCCTTCTTTCTCCGCCTTTCCTTCTCTCCCATCATACTTTTTCCCTTTCTCTTCCTCCCTTCCCTTTTTATTTTTTCTCCCCTCCTTCTCTTCCTTCTTTCTGTTCTTTCTTCTTTTTCCTTTCTTCCTCCTTTTCCCTTGTATACGTCATCTTTCTTTCTCAGTGACTGCTATAATTAATGCTCAAAAGATCATGGAATTCAGGTTATATTTAGTTCTCTGTTTGCATGAAGATGCAAGTAAAGAATTAAATGGAGCCCACCAACCTAAATAAGGTTTATTACAAAAAACAAGTAGCGCAAGGATAAGAATGTGAAGTATAATGAAACAAAGTGCTGTAAAAAAACAGGTTTAACAGTGAAGAAGGTAGTAGAGCAACTTACACCAGGGTCTCTTATTGGCACTGAGGGAACACCTTTGATCAAGGTGAACACATCTTAAGGTGGTTAGGCATCTGAAGCAGTTGCCAAAGCATGGTCCCCCTTGTGAACATGTGTGAGAGCTATTTGTTGAGTTTTGGCAATGAGATTGCAATAGCAACACAAAAAAACAATATGTGAATTCATTCTTAGCCCTAAAAGTTCAGACAAGATAACAACCTGATCCCATTCACTGTTAACCAGTTACTTAAAGACATATCAAATGTTGATGATAAAAGACATCGGAAAACTTGTAAAATAACTCGAGAAGATGTGGAAATATGCTCCATCTTTTCCCTTCACCACTAGGTCCCACATCAGAAAAGGATCTGGTGATCGTGATCCGCTGGTAATCAGGCCCTGATAACCTGACTAAGGGCAAAGGGGTATGCCGTTTTTATGCCCTCTGTTTTGGCGTGCCTTTGACAATTGCATGCTTTTTTGGAAATGAATAGATTCATAATGGTGGGGGATGTTTCGAAGAAGACAATACTATAGCAAGGGCTGCTGGATGGATTTGCACCAAATGAAAGCTGCTGCTCCACCTGCAATGAGGTCACATTGAGGACTATTATGAGGCATACTGATTTTCGTCCTGAAAATTCAGTCTCTGAGGGAGATATGCTCTGTGGGGTATGCTACACTTCCTTGCTTCAATGAAGTCAGTTATGAAGATGACAAATAGCCCTCTATGCTCAGTCTTCTTCAATAGCCGTTTGTTCTCTTGTGCCTATTACAGCTGCAGTAACAAAACTGAATTATATTTTCAGGAAGCTGCCAGATTTCAGCTCTGTTGATACCACTGACATGTACTTTTAGGCTCTGTGAACTTGGCATATCAAGATTTTGAATAGGAGTTTATATGAGGATGTTCTATGTAGACTAGCCAACACCTGGCCTTTTCCTTTCTGGCACTGTGTTGAGAACAACGTGTGCAAGTTTGTGACCATTCTCTACACAGTAATGCACTCAAAACTTGAATTACCTTTATTCAGGATGTATGAGAACTTGATGAAGCTATCCTTTTAAACCTTTCAGTTGGCTGGCTACTTTAGGCCAACTGCATATTAGATTTAGTTGAATGTACAATATATGCAAAGATATTTTAACTATTTTGTTTGTCCAGTTCTTTATTACTTATAATTTGATGTTCATCAGGAGTCATTTCCCCCTTCCAATCCTGTTTTTTTGTTTATTATGGACACTGCTTTGCTTTTGTGGTCTGTGTTCACTGCAGGTAATATCCTTGGTAAGTTGAATTTGGTTAGGGTAATTTATCATTATATGAAGTACAATTTCTGTACTGCATATTGTTAAGCTTATATTTCTTCTTGTGAGGTTATTTTCCTAACAGTGTGATTACTGAGAAGGTTTCTCAGAGCACTTGGTGTTTCAAATGAAGACACAGAGGATTGGGGAAATGGTGGAAACAACTGGTGACTTTCTCCACTGTCACTCTACTTGCTTTTAATGGTCAGGAGCTTCTTGAAAATCTTCTTTGAAAGGAAAAACAGTATGGGGAACTGTGGGGAATAAACTTTTGCTTCAAACCAAAGCAGCTAAAACACTCTGCCTATTGAGATCCCTTGGTTTTTACTTTTCCTGACTCCTTACCCAAGTTCTGGAGATCCATTATACATTTGCTGGTTACCACACTCAAAGAAACCTGGACTTCAGATCACCGCCAAATAACATCTTTGGTGGAACAAATGCAGCCTACAACTCTTAAGTTGTAGGAGCCTTACTTTTTAAAAAAATAACATAATATAAATCCTGGCTGTTATCCCCTACCCATTTACTTGAGAAGAATCCACTGAACACTAATTTAATTCTGAGTAAACTGGATCTGTATTGCTGTATTACTTGTGGAACCAATATACAGATTTTCACTTGTTTATTATCCTGTATGAGCTACACTCTGTTCAGTAATTCAATTACTGATCTCATTGAGAATAGGGTTTGTATTATCCATAACTTCACTTATCCCCACAAAGTCCAGAAACATTATTGTCCCATAGTGCAGGAACAATAATCTGATTCTTAACACCAATAAGACCAGACCAGAAGAACAGACCGGAAATTCAGCCCTTGGTCATAAATGGAGACCAAGTGGAACAGGTAGCCAGTTTTAAGTTCCTGGGTGTCACTGTTAAGGAGGATCTGACTTGGAGCACCCATATGGCAGGGTTGATTAAGAGGGCCCAACAGAGACTGTACCACCTGAGACTTCTAAGGAACCAACAACTGAATGAAAAACTGCTGGTGACTTTCTACCGCTGTACTATAGAGAGTGTCCCAACGTGCATCTGTACATGGTTTGGTAACTGCACCAAGGCAGATGGAAAGGCGCTCCAAAAGCTCACCACTTCTGCACAGAGAACCATTGGTTGCCCTCTCCCCTCTTTGGAAAAACTTTATTGGTCCCGTAGCCTTAAGAAAGCTCAGAGCATTATTGGGGATCCACCTCAACCAGCATATTCTATTCTTTTCTTTTAATTATTGCCATCTGGCAGACAGTACAGAATGACAAAAACAAAATATAGCTTTTATCCTAGAGTTGTGGCTATGTTGAAGATTTGTATTGGTGTGGCATTGGGGGCTGTGTGGTGGTGGTTGGGGTGTGGAGGTATGGGCGTGTTGTTTTGTGGTGTGTACTGGGGAAGGCCTTTAATTTCATTGTGCGATAGCTATTTATAACAGACAGCTCCTACAGTATCCGATTAGAGATGTTTGAAGGAGTGAAAACCTCTTTGACCAAAATGATTGATGTAGAGAGAAAACCAACCTGGGCGGCAGTGATATATTATGCTAATACAGTCAAGGTTAAGTTTAATGTTTAGACATAACTGACAGAGCTTCCATGAAGCAGATTGTCCTATATCAGCCCATTAACTGTGGGTACTATGATAGGCCTGGCTATCCAGGTTGCCATGGATGATGCTTTCACTAATGAAGCAGGCACCATAGACACTTCCCACAATGATCAAGATGGAGACAATTGTGACAAACAGTTGTCCTCAGGCTGAGAGAGAAGTAGTGACTTCCAGTTCTCCAATTTCTGGAACTGAGATTTATGCAGTTGGGGTTGGCCAAGCAGACAAGTACGCCTTAAGGTTGCTGGCTAGTGAGCCAGTGGATGACCATGTCTCTTAGGTGGAAACATATAGTGTAATAAAGAAGCAGGCTACCAAATTCCATTAAATCTTCTGTGATAAATCAACCATTTATCAACCACATACCTTCATAGTTTTTTGTTCCATTTCTGCTGCTGTTTCATAAAACACAGTAATTTAGCTGCAATATATTTCACTTTTCTGTTGCTTATTCATTTAGTCGATTCTGATTCTTTGTAATCCCCAGAACTTCCTGTTGGCTGTTGCCATTCCAACTCCTTCAAGGTTGAGTCAGTCACTTCAAGGACAATATCCATCCATTTTGCCCTTGGTCTTCCCCTCTTCCTTTTTCCTTCCATTTTCCTCAGCATCATTATCTTCTTCAATGTATCCTGTCTTCTCATTATGTGGCCAAAGTACTTCATATTTGGTTTGCTGTAAGTTTTTCAAGCTGTATAGCCATGTTCCAGAAGCATTCTCTCCTGATGTTTCACCTGCATCTATGGCAGGTATCCTCAGAGGTTGTGAGGTGTGTTGAAAAGTAGGAAAATGGGGTTTATATATCTGTGGAATGTCCAGACTGGGAAAGGTGGCCAGTTGATACATTCACACCTACTTCCAGCAGACAAAGAGTTCTTTCTCCCACCCTGGACATTAATACTGTCCCTCTCACATATCTGTACTTGTGTGGGGTATTGCAACAATTTGACCTAAATCTCAATTACTCCCATAACCATTTGTGTAATGGTCTATGCATGAGAGGAAATATGTGACAGCCACAGTAAATCCACACATTTTATTTCTTTTTTATTTTTATTTTGCATGAAAATGTTAGAGAAGGCAAACCAATGTTCCTTTGAGGAGATACTGTGAAGCCATGCTGACTTTCCCAACAGCTCACAAATGAATCTATTTTCAGAGTAATGTACATGTCTGTTTTGGATATTTTTTAGACTCACAAACTGTGCTTTCCATTATAGCTCAAAGTGCATTTGAGGCTTCTTTGGCTCAGCACTCAAAGGATGGAGGACAAATGAGAGAGACTAATTACTGGCGGAGGCATCTTCCTCCAAAATGTGTGTCCGTCTTTTCTCCATGGGGCTATGAATTTATTTTAAAACTGCATTGAAATTAATAGCACAATAACTCCAGTGTTAACAGGACTGAACTCAGGCTGTGTCAAATGCCCAAGAGTCTTGTTGAATTCATGTCACTATTTTTAGCTGAGAAATTCACTGTAAAATCACTCAAGTTGTAATGTATCACATCCCTTTTACTCAAATGGATACAGACTCAACCTGCGTTTGTTTTTACCCTGGAAATAAGTCCTATGAACTTAAGCATTCTCTGAGGCCCCTTCTGCATTGCCATATAAAATCCAGATTATTTGCTTTGAACTGGGTCATATCACTGTGTAAAAAAAAAAAAGAAAAAAAAGTAAAGGACATTAAGTCAGGTTGAGTCCGACTCGGGGGGGGGGGGGGGTGTGCTCATCTCCATTTCTAAGCTCAAGAGCCGGCGTTGTCCATAGATGCCTCCAAGGTCATGTGGCCAGCATGACTGCATGGAGTGCCATTACCTTCCCACAGAAGAGGTACCTATTGATCTCCTAACATTTGCATGTTTTCGAACTGATAGATTGGTAGGAGCTGGGGCTCACAGTGGGAGCTCACCTCGCTCCCCGGATTAAAACTGCCAACCTTTCAGTTAGCAAGTTCAGCAGCTTGATCTCCTAACATTTGCATGTTTTCGAAGTGATAGATTGGTAGGAGCTGGGGCTCACAGTGGGAGCTCACCTCGCTCCCCAGATTAAAACTGCCAACCTTTCAGTTAGCAAGTTCAGCAGCTCAGCAGTTTAACCTGCCACGCCATCAGTGGGCCCCTATATGGCAGTGTAGACTCATATAATCCACTTCAAAACAGATAATGTGCATTGTTTGCACTGACATTTGACCTGAGTGGGTACATACTCCATGGCTTTGTAAGGCCCCATCTATACTGCCATATAATGCGATTTGAAACTGCATTATATGGCAGTGTAGATGGGACTTTAGTTGTACCAAGCTCTCATTGAAATTGATGGGATCTGGACCATGACTAGCATCCCAGTGAAATACAGCTAAATTAATCTTGATGATACATTAACTAAGAATGTATATGTTGCACACTAGCAGGGTTTTGTGATTATCTTTTACATTATGTTTCATGTAGTTTCATTAATAACATTATTAGAATTATTAGTACGAGAATAATGTATTTAAGTCAGGGTGATGTGGCTTTGTATCCAATTTTAACTTGAAGTGTTTTTAATATTAATGATATTTAATACTGTTTTAATATTTGTATATTGTATATTTTAAGATGCATTGTAATACTTGTAATTTTGAGCTGCTTTCAGTCTGTATGGAGAGAGAAGGCAAGCTATAAATACACATAATAATAATAATAATAATAATAATAATAATACTGTACTAATCCGTCAACCCTGAAGTATTATCCTAAGGGCCCTTCTACACACAGCCCTATATCTCAGAATATCAAGGCAGAAAATCCCACAATACCTGCTTTGAACTGGGATATTTGAGTCCACACTGCTTTATATTCCAGTTCAAAGCAGATAATGTGTGATTTTATTCAGCTGTGCGGAAGAGGCCTCAATTATCTTTTTCAGAAAATCATTACACTAGAGAAAAAAATCCACTTAAAATCTAGTTTCTGCCTCCTGTAGAATTCTAGGATTTGTAGTTTAGGGAGGGGCCTTTAACAGCCTCACTAAACTACAAATCCCAGAATTCTGAAGGAGGCAGAAACTGGATTTTAAGTGGATTTTTTTCTCTAGTGTGATGAAGTGCAGTTTCCAATATACACAAGATACAGAATGAGGGGCGCATAGCTCGAGAGCAGTACGTGTGAAAAAGATATTGGGGTCCTTGTGGACAAGAAGAACACTAGCGAACAATGTGATGTGGCGGCAAAAAAAAGCCAATGGGATTTTGGCCTGCATCAATAGGAGCATAGTGTCTAGATTCAGGGAAGTCATGCTACTCCTCTATTGTGCCTTGGTCAGACCACACCTGGAATATTGTGTCCAATTCTGGGCACCACAATTCAAGAGAGATACTGACAAGCTGGAATGTGTCCAGAGGAAAGTGACTAAAATGATCAAGGGTATGGAGAACAAGCCCTACGAGGAGCGGCTTAAAGAGCTCTACATGTTCAGCCTGAAGAAGAGAAGGCTGAGAGGAGACATGATAAATACCATGGGAGGAAGTTATAGGGAGGAGGGAGCATGCTTGTGTTCTGCTGCCCTGGAGACTAGAATGCGGAGCAATGCCTTCAACCTACAGGAAAGGAGATTCCACCTGTACATTAGGAAGAACTTCTGACTCTGAGAGCTGTTCAGCAGTGGAACTCTCTGCCCCAGAGTGTGGCGAAGGCTCCTTCTTTGGAGGCTTTTAAACAGAGGCTGGATAGTCATCTGTCGGGGGTGCTTTGAATGCAATTTTCCTGCTTCTTAGAGGGGGTTGGACTGGATGGCCCATGAGGTCTCTTCCAACTCTAGGATTCTATGATTTTGCAGGGAAGTCAAGCACAGAAGCTGCATCAACACTGTAGAATTAATGCAGTTTGACACCCCTTTAAATTGCCATGGGCTGAATGCTATGGAGCCATGGGAATTGTAGTTTTACAAGGTCTTATCTGCTCCCTGCTGGTGCCTCTCCAATTACAAATCTGATCATTCCATGGCCATGGCAATTAAAGGGACAGGGTACGCACACCACGCTCTTGCAATGCGCATGCGTATTTAGAACCCGGAAGTTGAAAACAGGCTGGCTATTCTATTTAATTAGTTGTGGGCGGGGCGTTTACATGACGTCACATACGAGGAAGCGGGAAATCTTGGTACCCGGTTGGAGGTTTGGGCTCTGCTGCTGGATTGTCTCCTCTTTCTGCCTCCAAACAGCATTTTAAAAAGCCCACAATGGATCCAGATATAGCGGCTGAAGCAACGCCAGACTTGCTGTCTGCGGCGGAGACAGATTTCCAGGAACAGCACTTTGAGAAAGCAGAAGAGCTCTACAGCCGCTATATCGACCATTGCGCATGCGCTGGAAGAAGGCGAGTCCATGTGTTGGGAGGAGTGGGGGTTGTTTGGTTGAAACCAAATAGCGGAGTCGGACTCTGGAGGGGGGGGGGTGATGAAAGAAATTAAGATGGGTTTTTAAAAAATATATAGTTATATTTCTTAGACTGTCAGAAGTAGCTTTTGTAAGCTTTCCTTTTGAATGAATCTTGTGCAAGCTGGAATGTGTCCAGAGGAGAGCGACTACAAAGATCAAGGGTCTGGAGAACAAGCCCTATGAGGAGCGGCTTAAAGAGCTGGGCATGTTTAGCCTGAAGAAGAGAAGGCTGAGAGGAGACATGATGAGGGCCATGTATAAAGATGTTTTTTTAAATAGTTATAAATTTTATTTTATTTGTCGTGTCAGGAGCGATTTGAGAAACTGCAAGTTGCTTCTGGTATGAGAGAATTGGCCGTCTGCAAGGATGTTGCCCAGGGGACACCCAGATGATTTTTGATGTTTTTATCATCCTTGTGGGAGCCTTCTCTCATGTCCCCGCATGAGGAGCTGGAGCTGATAGAGAAAGCTCATCCACCTCTCCCTGGATTTGAACCTGCGACCTGTCGATCTTCAATCCTGCTGGGTTTAACTCACTGCGATACATCCCAACAGTTAACAAACTTTTGCCATACAGGAATTACTTCAGTATACATTATTCCAAAAGTAAATATTCCTTAAATGACATTTTATACATTCCTTAATTATGTATCATTCATCACCCCCACTCTCCCCCATTGCCCTGGAACAGCAATTCTAAATGATGTCAT